>NC_141831.1:8709163-8724163 GCF_982586985.1 Callionymus lyra
AGGAAGGAGGTGTTGCTCATGGGTCTGGTCGTATCAGTTCAAAGAGTCGTGGAAAGGGGGGGCCCTGACAATAGGGGCCGCATGCAGTCGCTGCCTTTACCCCCTTGGACGGGCAAATGCACAGTTGCTTTACAAGCGCTGACACAGATCCACGGAAACACTCGAGGAAACACACACACACACACACACACACACACACACACACACACACACTGAGTCCACACGGGACCTGCAGGCTCCTGATAAAACACTGATAACAATCAAACACACACACAAAAAAAATCCATCAAATCTGTGATTGATTTCGTTTGTCTGTTGTTTACAAAAATAAACCATCAATGTAAAGATTCTTTAAGAATAATCTGCGTTTTATTCATTTTTTTCAATTCAATTTAAGGAAACATTTCTAATTAACGAAAAAAATGATGGATTTTTTCTTTTCCGAAAGGAAATTATTTGACCTTTTCGTTGTTTATCTTTTTGTCATGTCAAACCCAAGGCCCCCTGTTGTGAAGACAAGTGGCCCCGGGGCACGATTATATTTCGTGTCTATGGTAATGGACTAAAACAAAAAAGACTACCCACCAGTCACCCTTTAAATCCCATGATGCACTGCAACCGTTGAAGCTCTCGTAATATGGTCATTTTCAATATAATTGATTGAAGGTATAAAACATTTTGAGCAGATTTTAATCCTGGTATTGATGTTTAAAAACAATAAAATATTTGTTTTAATCGAGGAAAAATTCAATAAAAAAATAAACGTATCCTCATGATCGCCATTTTTTTCAGAATATTTAACAAAAGTATTGAAAAGTCGATCAACGGCTTCACCTTTTAAACAACAAAAAGCGTTTTGCTACAAACAAACTCAACTACGTCAAATGTTTTTTCCCTTTTTCAAGCCAATGTTAGCCACTGCTAATCGATCTAAGCTTCGGATAAAACAAGGTTCTTATCTTTTAGGTTCATATTTTTTTAACATAAACACTTGTTTATAATAAAAAAACAATTATCTGTTTGTTGCCGTTGTTAGCAATAGCTATTAGCATCTGTCGCGCCAAGATGTATATATATATACCATTATTAGTGAAATGCTAACAGCTGTTAGCTCGTTTTAGCTAACAGGTGAGAAAGCGTATTTATATGTGTCAATATAATCAGACATTCTGGATTCAAATAACATAATAATGTTGATTTATTTGTATCAAATAATGGATTTAAAATGTAAAATTGCATCTGTTTAGTGGCCTTTTTTTTTAGCTGTTGTTTTGTGTTTTCGTTGATAGTAACTATATTAAATATATCTCCAAACGTTGGTTTAACACAAACACCCTTTTTTTTAATAAAGAAAGAAGAATAAACATTAAATCGAGCGATTTAAACTTTTATTTACATCATAAAATCGCAGGTTAATCGAAGGTGGAAACGTGCCAAACCCCAGTTTGTTTGTTATTTTTTTGTGCGTTTTTTTTTTTCTTCTTCTCCCTCCTATTCTTTTTCAATTAATCCCGGGGATTAGGTTCTCCCCGTGGCTCGCCAGGTCTTTCGATTTAACGCCTGTTTCCCTTTTCCATTCACGCCCTGCTATCATGAGTCGTCAGCGGCTGCTTCCCCGGGGAGGGAAATCCCAGCTGTCACTAAATAACTTCTCAGATCCCACCAATGAAGCTAATGCTGGCGACACTGAAAAGGCCCCGCAGTCAATTTAACAGCCGCTAAACGCATGAGCACACAAGTGACACGAGCGCACACCAACACACACACACACACACACAGATCCTGCTGGATTACTCTAACCAAGCTAATGATCTCCTCAATGGGACAACTGGGACTCTTCTGAGACCGTCTTCAGTCCGGGGCCCCACAGGGACCCTCAGAGGGCTCGGGGGTAATTACAATGTAAATGCTCCGTTCGTGTGTAAGTGTGTGTGTGTGTGTGTGTAGGTGTGTGTGCGCGCTGGCCTGCGAGTGCTCGGAGGAGATTGTGTTATCGCCCGAAACATTTTTTTTTGTGTGATTTTGAAGCATCACAGAAGGTTGATGATTTAAGCGTCTGCCAAAATAAAAGATGGCCGCGACAACAAAGAACGCCGTCGTCTCGTTCCGGGGTGTTCCCTGCCTCTCACCCTAGGTAGCTGGGATCCAACAAGAAGAGGAAAAATTTGAGTCTTTATCATGTAAAATTAAAATAATATTACAAAAAAATAGCGTTTTTTTATGCTACTTACTTTATTTTTTAAATAAAAATGTCTCTATTGAAATATTTTCTAAACTTTTGAAATACAATTATTTCCATGGATGCATCTACTTCTTTGTGTATTTTTGGGTAACAATGTTTTAGGACATTTTAAATGTTGTTTTATTAGCGTTATCTTTATTCATATTTATGATTATTCACTATTATTAAAGGATATTTTTGTTTACCTGTGTCTTAAAACACATCTTAAAAAACAAGCATTTTTACCCCTAAATATACAAAGAAGAAGATGCATAATGGTATTTCAAAAGTATTAATATAAATATAGTATATATAGTATTATACTATATAAGTATAGTATAAATATAAATATAAATATTGAGATATTTTTTATTTAAAAAAAGAGTTAAAAAACGCTATTTTTATATTATTATTTTAATTTTCCATGATCAAGTCTTAGGAATAACAAAGGAATAACGTGCAAAGTTAAAATAATATGATATCAAATAACAATTTTAACTTTATTTTTCTCTTGTTTATACTTTTGAAATACCATTATTTCCATTGATTCATCTACTTCTGATGGAAATGCTTTTTCTTTTTCTAAAGATACATTTTTGTTAGTAAGAGTTATCTTTATTAATATTTATGATTATTAATCATTATTAAACATTGCAGGTATTTGTGGTTACCTGTAAATTATATAGTAATTGTAAACAAACTTGTGATTATATTAAAAAAAATGATGAATTGTTTGTAAATATAAGGATCAATACCTGATCAAAACAACTTATACTTTAACGGTAAATACAAAAAGAATTATATTGTATTGTATTTTTTATAAGAAATATCTCAAGATTCCCTTGTTTATACTTTTGAAATACCATTATTTTCATAGATGCATCGATTTCTTTCTGTATTTTTGATTAAAAGGGTTGTTTTTTTTTAAGATATTTTTGTTTGTTAGATATATCTTTATTAATATTTTTGATTATTAACTATTATTAAACATTGTAGTTTTTTGTAGTTACCTGTAAATGATATAGTAATTGTAAACAAACTTACAATTATTTCAACAATTGCACTTATTTTTTGTCAATTCCGCCATCAATACCTGCTCAAAATACCTTTTTTTTTTTACGATATAAACGTTGTACAAAAATACTCTATCGTGAGATTACAGTGGTACAAAAATACCTTATTACAGGTATGGTTATTACAAAAAGAAGTGTATTGTAAAGGATGTCAACGAAGGGGATTCATTTGATTCCTATTTTATATTTGTGATCTCTTTGTGTATATGTTTTGTGTTAATAATTTGGCCGTTTTAACTTGATTCTAAATGAATTTATGATCATTAATACATAGTTTTAATCAATAAATAGGTGGTCAGTAAATTGGTCATTGAATGCATCTCAAAAAGGGAACATTTGATCACATTTTAAACCAAAAAACTACGTTGAACTGACCGAACGTTGCAGCTGACATTGAAGCGTTTGTCGGAACTTCCATGCAGATGACAATGAGGCGCAGGAAATGAAGAAGGGTGAATCAGTAATTGAGAGGGAGAGAGAGAGAGAGAGAGAGAGAGAGAAAGATTGATGCGAGTTTGACGCCGGCGGACAAAAGGGGTGAGCAGAAAATGAGGTGGCGAGCACAAATTGATCCTGGCCATTTTTTTTTCTGCCCCCCCCGCCACCTCCCTCCATTGTTTCGCCTCACAACCCCTCATCATCATCAACATTATCACCCCCCCCACCACCCCGCCCCACAGCCCTCCTTTCACTCAAGCCACCGGTCCACTTCCCTCCCTCATCCCTCCCCCTTTCACGCTCCATTCGGATCCCACGGTTGGCATTATGGATCAGAGGAGCTGAACCCCCTGATCCGCTGCCGTTCTGCAGCGACGTAAATATTATTCCCGGCGTTGGCGAGGACCCGGCCGAGGGGGAAAGGGAATGCTGGGTAAGGTAGGAGGAGAGATGCCAGGCAGCAACCGTGGTCATCTGCAGTACGATGAGTCACCTGGATCCAACACACACTCACAGATGTGGCGTTTTTTTAAAATCCCATATTGTCTCGCATCCGAGACGGAAAATCCACCGAAAAATCTTCATTTTTCAAATGAAACCCACGTAAAAAGGCAATTTAATTGATTTTTAAGATAGGAAAATGATATTCTATCATAAAATAAATCAGTATATTCAATGAAATAACTATTAAAATATATAAATCTGCTGCTTTGACCTAATATTTAAGACATTTTAATGCTCTTAAGGGCCAGATTCGGTGCCAGATTTGGCCCTCGACCCTTCACTACTAGACTACTAGTTAAATTATTGATCTATTTCTAATGCTAACTTACCTTTTTTTAAGGGGAAGCAGAGGAAACACTTGACAGGTCACTTGAATTAAAAATCGAAATGTTTTCTCGAGCAGCCCGATCCAAAGATCTCACAAAGGCTTCACTCGCTCATGAAAGTAGAACATTAAGAGATCAGGCCGAAGGGAAAAAAAAGAAAACAAAGAGCAGATAAAGGTCAGAAGGAAAATCACTTTGACGTCACATTTGCGTCACGTTCGCCGCCGAGAACGCGCTGGAATTTTTTTTGCGAGGAAAAAGAAAATGACATGCATGAGTTAATCCAATGAGATTAATTTCAGGAAAGATGTCGTGTGACGAGTCAATTAAACTGTTTGTCACTGTAAACTATGTTTTTTGGATAAAATAGCCGGCGCGGCAGCAACAAGTCCTGCAAACGTTCAAATCTGACTCGTCATTCTGCCCCAAAAAACATAAAAATAAAAACAGTTTCGTCATTAAATCCCTTCAAGAAATTATGAATCTGAATTTTTTTTTTATTGCTAATAACAAATATAATATAAATATAACACTATAATTCTACCAGTTTCTTAGCAACGCATTCAAACAGAAATAATCCTAAATGAAGGCAACAGAAGATTAAGCATATTTGATCTTGGCTGCCCCCTACTGTTTGAATAGTATAATGGCTACATTCTAAACTGTAAGTAAGTAAGTAATTTTTATTTATATAGCGCTTTTCCAGACCAGGGTCACAAAGCGCTTAAACAATCAGCTGTCTTGAAAACTCAAGTGTCTCGAGCTGCAACAGTCCAGCCTGCATTTGACTGCTTTTGGTTTGGCCTTATTTTTCCTGGAAGCTCCGAAAAGAATCGCTCAGCCGTGATGGAAATGAATGAAACCGCCATCTCCATAAAAGCAATTTCAATGTTAAAGCGAGGGTGAATTCGCATAGAGAAAATGGGAAGGACTTGGACAACATAGAGAGCGGTCTCAACGATCGTCCAAGTGGCTGAAAATATGGGTTTATTTTATATTGTAGAGTTCGTCCATTAGCTAAAAACACGTAAAACAGCGTAAGCCTCAACAGGAAGTGATATGAACTGGGATTTCACCTCCATCAGACATGGCTAGAGATATACTTTAACTGGAGCTAATGGGCTAATGCAACATATACTTACCTCAAAAATAATGTCTGAATTGCTCTTCTTCAGGTGCTTTATTCACGTTAATGTTGAGATGACAAAATGCATATTTTAAGGCCCAATTAGTCACAATTCACTGTTGCGATCTAGAAATCTGTAAGTTCTTAAAAAAACCACGAATTAGTGTCCATTTAATCTATAATCTAAACATTTATTTGAAAGAACAACATTCTCAGTAACGGTGGGTGACCTGAACAGCACCCATACTGCTTTGCCGCCCAGCCAAGCGGTCACAGGTGCCGATCACTTTGGACATAGCAACATAGGCGAGGATTTAAATACTGGATTTTAACGTCCAATCAGCCGACGATAAGTAGACCTGTGTGTGGAAAAACACAAAATAAATTTGTGAAAAGGAGACGGAGTGGAAGATGATTTTTATTTGTGTCTTCTCGTCTGGACTATCGTAACAGTTTATTTTGGTGTCTAACCAAGAAGGATCTGTCTCGCCTGCAGTTAATACAAAACTCTGCAGCGAGAATTCTGAGCCGCTCTAGTAGAAGAACTCACATTTCTCCGATCCTCAAAACGCTTCACTTGCTGCCAGTTTCTTTCAGGATCAAATTCTTAAATTCTGGTTATTACTTCCAGATCTATTCGTGGTCAGGCTCCTCCTTCATCTTCTTGTGGCTGCTGTGTTTGTCTCTATCTTATCTTTTAAATCATGTATTTTAACATTTTGATTGTTTTTGATTGTTAAAGCGCTTTGTGACCCTGGTCTGAGAAACTTTACAAACACTAGCTTACTTACTTAATACTGTACTCCGGCATCAGGACTGTGTTTTGGGGCACAAGCTCTGAGGTTTTCTACTGGTCTTGCATCTGTCGATTGTGCGACGACACACTCGACCGTAACACAATGTTTCATTATCTCAGGAAAGTTGTTTTCCTGGCAGCGTCAACCGGTGCGACCTGCAGACACGAGCTGCCAGGGTAGCTCTCCGTTAGCCACCCTTTTCGAGTCCTACCTTCCCTGATGATTTCCGACCATTACCGCAGAAAAGGTCGGTTCCTCGTTTAACCCCGGCTCTTTCAAGGATTCAACTACCACCCAGCCCCGGGGGTCTCTCTCCCCTTCCCCTGCCCCAATTTGCTCCTTCCACTTAAAATCAATTCAGTCCGTTCAAATTAGCCGGATTGAGCTTCGTCTTGACGGCAGCTGAATGGAAATATCTGCCAGAAACTATCGGACTTAAGAGGAAGCTACTCTTCATCGGGCACCTCACGCCGTCAGCTGCCATTATTGTGTGTGTAAGTGTGAGAGTGTGTGTGTGTGTGTGCACCTTTACACCAAAGATTGTGAGTCACATTGGAATTCACGGAGGCAGGACTCTAAAAGCATTTCATTTGGGATCGTTTGAGGTGAAGTGTTGTTTAAAGGTGCTTTTGTCGGATCACGGTGCACCTTTTTGGGAAAAAAAATTTGACAACGCGTTGCCATGGCGACCCAAGACGTGCTGTTTGTTTTTCTAGTAATTGGCAACTTTCTGTTTTGTTCAGATCTGAGGCTGTGCAGTTTTTTTGATTCACCGGCACCAATTTTTGACCAAAAGAACTGTGTGAACCATCGGTGGACGAACCGAAAAAACAGGAGTCGCACAAACGCGGGAGACTGTTTGCACGACGGATTAGATTCTATCGCAGCCTTTGGGCGTTTTTAATTTCATGGAATGTGCTCAAATATTCAAAATGGCTGCGGGCGCACCAAAAAACAGTAATAATCACTTTAAAAGCAGAGCCAGTGGGTTTGTCACTAATCTTTAGCAATATGGAATTTACTGCAAGAAACAGACGTTGACTCAGACGTGGTGTTGTTGAATACTCTGTACCCCCCCCAGCCTGGGGTGAACAAGTTCATGTATGAAAGGATGATATGTCATCTTCGAAAGCTAAGGTAGTACACTGATTTCAGTTTATTAACATGAATAAAAACATATGTATTGACTTTAACGTCTTCAGGATGTGATGGAAAATCTTCCCGCTGGATGTAGCTCCAGACGCCGAGTTGAGATTCTTTACTTGTGTGAAGGTGAGACACCTGCTGTCAAAGTGGCCACTGGGCTGAATCCAGAATCACCCTAGTGTGTAATTAAGAATCTGTGTATGTACAAAGATTGTACGGCGACAGATGTCTTAACTGGATGAGAAATTTGGAGAAGCAATCTCCCCTGAATATATTTGGATCCCATTTTTTTTTTTTGGTTTACAGTTTAATTCATCCATGTGTTCCCTTCATGAAATTGTTTAGGTTTGTCAGAAATTACTAACCTATTACGATTGTGTACTGGCAATAATCTGAGGATATGCTCCAATATATTGTAATACTATAGGAACATGGATATATCTGTAGTACTGTCAAGTACTTGACTCTGTTGCAGAATTTACAGACCACATGACTCTTGAATAAGTCGTAACTGCTTTCATTTGTTTTCAAACCCAAATAGGTCCAAACATCGGCTTCGGAGTCCACTGTATCCTCTCGCCCTCAGTCACCATGAAAAGGACTATGGTAAAAAATAAAACATGATTTTTAAAATGATTTATTTATTTTGAATCCCTACAGTGCTGTTGAATATTGCAATATATTGTATTGATATTTTTTAACACACCTAGGATTCAGGGTCAACGATAGAATATATTGTGATACTGTAGTAACAAGGATATATTTGTAGTATTGTAGAGTACTTGACTCTGGTGTTACAGAATTGACAAAGTCGTAACTGCATTTGTTTTGAAACCAAAATATGTCCAAACATCATCTTTAAAAGCTGCTGGAGTCACTGTATCCTCTCGTCCTCAGTCACTGCCACGATCTCTCAGAATATTGCAAAAATTGCAAAAAATCAGTAGATGTTGAAAAGAATACTGCCATATTGAAATGTATCAGTATTTATTACAACCCCATTGACTATGTTTATGTGTAAGGGAAACGATAGCGTCAAACTATTTTGTTGGTCGTAAAGTTACACACATTCCCGTGTTGTATTATAGTATTCTCATCTGGTAGATTAATCGTTGTGTTTCAGATTTAAAAATAATAATTAGGAAAGAAGTATTTATCATTTTTTTTATTGATAAAATAATGACGGCTCAGTATGGAGGTATTCGGATGTTTTTAAGTGTCGTTTTGGACGAAAATTAAAGGTTAGCGCCGGACGCCACATTAGCATGAACATACATTTTTTGTCTGTAACTCTAAAAAGAACCGATAACTCTAAAAATAATCCAACCCTTGGTCGACATGAGGGTGAGTAGAAAATGAGTGAAATGTATGTTGAAATTGCGCTTTAGGCTAGCGAGTACATGCATTCTTTAACAAGCTAGCAACCCTTAACGGCCGCCATTTTGGTGACGTAGATGACGCTAAACTGAAGCTACGTCACTGACGACGCGTTTTCGTAGCAGATACTGACGTAAATGTCTCGAGAAAACACTAACTTTACCACAAAACAACACAACAACAGTATAACACACAAAAATTGTTGTCAAGTGTCAGTGAAAGTGTTTCAACAGCCAGTTGCAATAAGCGTTAAAAAGTAGTAGAAGAAGAAGCTGTCGAGTCATTTCCAGTAAGTGTGTAGCAACAGACAGAGAAAGTACTACCCTGTCCGTAGTAAATAAGTAAGTTAGTAAGTAATTTATATTTGTAGAGCGCTTTTCCAGGCCAGGGTTACAAGACGCTTAAACAATCAAAATAATACGCAATAAAATAAATACTTAAAAGGTCAAGATAACGCAGAGAACAAAACAGGAGTCTCAGAGAATCAAGGAAAAGCCTGAACAAATACAAATGTCTTAAGATGTTTCTTGAAGTAGTCAGTCTGGATCAGATCACTGATGGAAGGTCTGACCATGAATAGATCTGAAAGTAAAAACCAGAATTTTAAAGTTGATCCTGAAAGAAACTGGCAGCCAGTGAAGAGTTTTAAGGATCGGAGAAATGTGAGTTCTTCTACTAGAGCGGCTCAGAATTCTAGCTTCAGAGTTTTGTATCAACTGCAGGCGAGACTGATCCTTCTTGTTAAACATGAAAATAAACTGTTTTACACTGCACTGTCTTACAGTAAGTAAGTAAGTAAGTAATATTTATTTATATAGCGCTTTTCGAGACCAGGGTCACAAAGCGCTTAAACAATCAAAACAATACTCAAAAAAGTACATACTTTAAAGATCAAGATAATACTCAGAACAACACAGGAGTTCCAGAAAATCAAGGAAAAGCCTGAACAAATAGAAACGTCTTAAGATGTTTCTTAAAGGAGTCAGTAGATCCATCAAGCGCAAAGAGAGAGGAAGATCGTTCCACAGTGTACTGTAGAGCAGTGCACTTAGAGAAGTGCACTATTTGAGACACGGCATTACTAAGAGAAGAGTTGGTGTTTACATTCATTTCAAAAAGTACTGAGGCAATAATCCTCCGATGTCACGTCACCTCTGTGCAAACTTACTTTTGCTAACTCTCCGTTAGCTTCAATTCAGGTCAGAGACCAGATAAGTTTGGTCGATCGTCTGGTTTCCGGTGACGCAACGTTGCATTAAAAAATGTCTGTGAGTTTCACGGAGAAACTTCCGGAGTTTTCACTTCCCCACATGAAAAAGCGAGTGACGTCGGCGGCGGGTCAGCGAACCCTCGTATGAGTCAACGGGGACGGAATCATTTCCCGGAGTATGAAATTACCGAAGATAATTTCACACTCAAGCCCCATCGTGTGTCCCACAAAAAAGCCCTTTTAAAAGTCATGTTTAATGGCCCCAGCTGAGCTTCCTGAGGGTGACTCACGGACGGGTCCTGTGCAAAGGGTGGCATGAGACCCGTTCCTCCAGGACCCCCCGTCTTATCGTGGGGCGAGGATGCTACTTTCAAATGGGGGGCCTGTGACGCATTGTTTTGTTTTTTTTTTCGGGGCGCCAGGATGAGTCATGCGAGACAAATCAGGGTTTTGTGGCATTTCGAGAACGTCCGTCCGTGGCATTAGAAAGACTATTTTAAAAACAAGTTATAATGTGTTCTCATCGTGACTGGTGGAGCTTTTTTTAGCCTTTTTAAAAAAAAAAAAAAACTTGAAAGAGCAAAACTATATTTTTAGCCATGTGACATCACAGGAGAAGTTTTTTTTTTCTTCTTCTTCTCTATGACTCATCACACAACCCTTCACAAGAAAAAAAAAACTTGTGATTTTATGGTTTGAAAATTGCATCTCATGTTCCCTCGGACCAACGGTTTTGAAAAAAAAAAGTTTATTTTTAAACCCCGGGATGACGAAAGCTTCTCTCTTGCATCTCCTCTCTGGGTTTTTTTTTCGCCTCATTGTGTCTCGCACAAACACGCCTAAATGTGTCCGGCGAGTGATAATCGGTGACGTGCGGGCGTCACGTGCGGAGGCTTTTTCTTTTTTTTAACGAAAAGCCGCCACTACGCGCTACTTCTAATCGTCGTCATTATCAGCTGGAGCAGACGTGGAGCGCCGCCCTCGCCGCCGTCGTCTTCCTCTCCTAATAAACCTCTTTTTTTTTTTTTAAATCCACCTCCATTCTTGCTTCTTCTTCTTTCATTGTCACCTGCGCTGCCCCCTGCCTGCTCTCTTTTTTTCCGCCATTACCGTCAATCTTCCCCCCAGCAGACGAAAAAAAAAAACAACAAAAAAACCCGACACACCCCAGAACAGTGACAGTGTGCATGCAAATCCCCCCCCCCCCCCCTGTTCCCCAAAAATATCCTTCCGAGCGCAGACCCCCACCCACTTTCTACTCTTTCGACTCTAATCCTAATCACGGCGCCACCGTCATCAGCCCTTATCTCACTCCACCAAATCTGCTGTGACTCAAAACAATTTCCTCTCATTTGCAATTTTACCCACAAGCCTCCATCAACCCCCAACCAACCCCCCCTTCCACCTCCTCAATACACCCGTCGCAACACAAACACAATGATGACCATCGAGACGGATGTGATACCGACAACCTGCCACTGTCATCCAGTGGAGCTCGGGAAGAACTGCAGTGTGACGTCACGCCGGGCGCTGGTTGGTGGATGGTGTTTTGCGTGTGTTTAGGGGGGTGGGGTTGGTTGGTTGGTTGGTGTGGGGGGGGGGGGGGGGTCGTGGTCACAACTACCGGCGTGGGCGACGATCCCATGCGAGATCCTTTCATCCACCTCCTCAAAAAGTTTTTCAAAAAATAGGTTGGATTTTATGATCAGAAAATTCCATTTCAAGTTCAGTTTTGGTTTATTGTTGAATATCATGGGGGACTAAACAGCGCCCTCTGTTGGAGGCTGTCGGGATAACAGGGGGAAGGATAGGCCTCTTAAATCACCGTGAGTGTAAGACAATGTCTCGCTCGTTCAAATGAAAAATCAATGTGATTCCTGTCACGGATAAATCCTCTTAGGGGCCTCACAAGGAGAGTCGTGGAATCTCAGGTTCAGTGAACATTATTGTATTTGTTTCTAAATGTTAAAAATGAATCATATTAAGTTATTTTTAATTTAAAATCAATCATTTTTAAAATAAAAATTCTGTTTAGAGATAAATGTTTTTGATAAGAACTACTACTCACTTTGCGAAACAAAATATAGTTTAAAAGATATTAAAATAGAATGAAATAACACAATTTAACTAGCTCTCGGTTAAAGGCCCCACCTTGTAGAATTTCAAAAGGGTTTCTGGCTACCCCTAGTGTCGAAAAAGTGTCACTGCAATTGTGAATATTCTTCATTTTACTTTAGGCTCTATCAGTTTATCATATTTATATTTTATCTTCAGTTTTTCCGACTGATATGACTACTGAATGACTACTGAATACTGAATATGATGCCTATACATGGTATTAAATAGAATATAAAATAAATATTAATAAGTATAAATTAATCTAAATATACATTTATGCAATATGTATGAGTGAAATCTTGATAATACTTAATATTTTAAACCTTGGTTGTTTTTTTTTTAACAAATAAAAAAGAATCTGTCATATTTAAAAAGTATTTTCTGTGTTAGAGATAAATATGTTTTTTAAGAACTAATCATTGTACAAAAAGAAAATAGTTTGAAATGTATTCAAAAATAGTGAAATAACACCATTTTATTAGCTCTCGTTTAAAAGGCCCAACCTGTGGAATTTAAAAAGGGTTTCTGGCTACCCCTAGTGTCGAAAACGTGCCACTGCAATTATGAATATTCTTCATTTCACATTCGCTGCGTGTAAATTAGTTTTTAGAAAATGAGATAAAGGCTCTTGTTCTATCAGTTTTATCTTCCTTTCAACTCATCCCTACTATTTAAGAATGACAGTTAATATGAAATGTAGTAACGTGAAAATGTTATGTTGCTTTAATAAGAATTCTGATGCCAGTACATGTAGTTTAAAGAACAATTTAATTATAAATATACTCAACATGTATGACTTTAATCTTGGTGTAAATCCTGGGATATAGTTCAGTGTTCGTTCAGATGTCGGTGAAAACAGGATCGAACTCACCACCTGCGTTAAGTTGTTACGCGACTTCCAAACTCGTCCGCCTCACGCTGCTAGCGGCGCCGCTTGAGACTCGACCGATCATTATCTCCCGCGGTTACGCCTTCGCCGGGCGTCCTTTAACTCGGAGAGACTGGTGTATGGACACGACACAGTAAACCTTCCGTCTATACGTTTAAAGCCCCGTCGCGAGGACGCTCGCTCCCCTCGCTCCGGCGAGTTAACGTCTCGCTCCGACTATATATTTTAGCGCCGGAGCTAATGATGCTTCACTGTAGGTGACCGCTCGCCGCCACCAATGAGGCGTTTTACTGCCGGACAAGAAAAACCCTTCGGAATCATTTTTGAAACAACCTCTTTATTCTGGACGACCCACCTGTGACCGTCGTCCAATCGAAAGCTTTCTTGTCCTTCATTGATAGTTAGCGACGCACCTTCATCTTCTCACAATATTTTTTTCGTTTTTTTTTAAGAACTCTGGTTTCCTCCCAAAGCCTTGGAAGAAGAGCTAATAAGGTGAAATAGTTACAAAATACAAGAATATATCATGTTTTTAAGAGAATCACAATGTTTAAAATAAATGATTACACAATTATGTTTTCTAATCATTTGAAACTGGGAAAAGCGACACAAATAAATATATATAAAATATATATTTTATGACTTAAGTGAAAAAAAAAAGGTTTTATAGGATTCAACAAGAGGAAATGCAACACTTAATAAGGTGGAATAATAAGAATAAACTGTGTTTAAAAAAAATATATATATTTTAAACAATGACAATATTTGTGCATGATAGTTGAAATAAAAATAAAAAACAAAATGTTTTATAGGATGTAGGCAGGTTGCTAAAGAAAATATAGAGACGTGAAAAATAAGTTTTTTTATTCACAAACGAGTGGAAAATAAGAAGTATATTCATTACGCTTTTTCCGTTACATTATCTTTGTCAAGAGCCAGGGCCAAGGCCAGTGCGATGGCTCCTTCTGGCCCCCAAGCCACACTTTAAATGGTAAAATAATTATAATACAAATGTGTTTGATAATGTTTCCATTTATATAAAATCTCATTTCGATAGATTAACTAGAAATATGTACATAAAGGTTGAAAAACAACTTGTGGGCAGGATAATACAAAAGATATATCATGTTCGGGTCACATTGACCCTGACATTACAAAAGGGTTAAAAGAATCCGCACATTTAAAATAAAATAATGTGTAAAATTCTACAGTGTACACTTTTCACTACTTCTTCTACTACTTATTCTACCACTTCTACTACTAATTATATTACTTCTTCTACTATTTCTTCTACTACTACTTCTACTACTACTTTCACTACTTCTTCTACTACTTCTTCTACTACTTCCTCTACTACCACTTCTACTACTTCCTCCACTACTACTTCTGCTACTAGTTCTACTACTTCTTCTTCTACTACTACTTTTACTACTTCTTCTACTACTTTTTCTACTACTTCTTCAAATACTACTCCTACTACTTCTTCTACTCCTACTTCTTCTACTACTTCTTCTACTACTACTTCTACTACTTCTTCTACAACTTCTACTACTTCTTCTACTACTACTTCTACTACTTCTTCTACTACCACTTCTACTACTTCTTCTACTAGTTCTACTACTTCTTCTACTACTTCCTCTACTACTACTTATATTACTAGTTCTACCACTTCTTCTACTACTACTTCTACTACTTATTCTACTATTACTTATACTACTTATTCTACTACTTCTTCTACTACTTATACTACTTCTTCTACTACTACTTCTACTACT
>NC_141831.1:9264163-9349163 GCF_982586985.1 Callionymus lyra
TTCTTTGGCATCACTGGACCCACCGCCTAGTCTGGATACCAAATCACAGGCATGAGCAGACATAACAAAGAGGTATTATTCAGATATAGTACCTTTGCTTCGGGTCCTTCTTCAGAAGGCCGGCCAGCAGGGACTTGGCGTCGGGCGAGAGATTCCTGGGGAAGCGGATTTCCTCCATCAAGATGAGCTCGAACAAGCGTTCGTGGTCCTGGTTGTAGAAGGGCAGACGGCCGCACATCATCTCGTACATGACGACGCCAAGGCCCCACCAGTCAACTGCTCGGCCGTAGTCGTTATCTTCAAGAACCTGAGGTGGAGGAGGAACCATCAGTCACGACAATCTTGCTACTGTCCATCATGTCCAGAGTCCACTGTATCCTCTCATCCTCAGTTATCGCCCGGGATCTCAAAGGATTTCATTGTTACTTTACCTATGGAGGACTAAATGACTGCTGCCATCTAGCTGCCAGATGTTAAATTGCGACACAAAAATCAACAAACGTCGAGAATATTTGTGTGTTAATCGTTATTAAAATATTTTATTATTTTATTTACACATTTTATAAAAAATATAAACTACAAAGGATGTAAAATAAACATGTTGACTGTAAGTAAGTAAGTAAGAAAGTAATATTTATAGAGTGCTTTTCTAGACCAGGGTCACAAATTGCTTGAACAATCAAAACATTACTTAATAAAATATATGCTTAAAAGGTCAAGACAACACAGACAAAAACACAGGAGTCTCAGAAAATCAAGGAAAAGCCTGCACAAATAAAAGTGTCTTCAGATGTTTCTTGAAGGAGTCATTAGATCCATCAAGGGCAGCAATGTTTGATTTACCTTCATGGCGGTAAAGAATTACATCCTCTTACCTCTGGTGCCAGATATTCAGGAGTCCCACAGAAAGTCTTCATAGTGGCATCAGGAGTAATCCCCTCCTTGCAAAGGCCAAAATCTGTGATTTTTACGTGTCCATCTTTATCAAGCATAAGATTTTCCAGCTGAAAAGGTAAAATACAAACTTAAATTAGTTTTTTGTTTTTTTTTAAAGCAGGTTTAATACAAACATCAACATCCATGTTCTGGAGGGAATTTGGATGGAAGAATCTTACAATTAAGAATAAAAATAAAAGGTATTCTTGGAGAATGTAAAAGAAACAATGGGTGAACATTTTGAGGTAGATACAAAACATTAAACTCAAGACTGAAAGAAAATGTGTTGACCCAGTGATGGAAAAGTTCATTTGACACCATCACTCCTGAATGACTTTTGGATTTGAATGTAAATTGGGTCGATATCTAGCATTTGTTAAAACAAATTTGATAAAGAAATGAAATAAAAAGAAAAGTTGATATTAATTTAAATTAAAAGAACAAGTAGCTTAAATCTGAAAATACGATGTAACATAAGACTTTTCATTTATTGGCACATATGTTAAACAGGCAGCAAAAATTCGATTTTTTGAAAAGGGTGTATAGTAGTGTTAGGACATATCTATACGGAGATAAATCGAAATATTAATCAATACTCTATCAATATTTGACTTATTATTTATTTTAAAAAAAGGTTTTTTAAAACGTCAGTACGTCCTATGCAGCTAATTGAACATAAAATTCCGGAAGATCTCGATGATGACTGAGGATGAGAGGATACAGTCGACTACAGCATATTTAAAGCTGATGTTTGGACATAAAGGCAGTTGAGTCTGTAGATTCTGCAAGTATTCGGACAATACTACAAATATAACCTCGTTCCTACAATATATTGCAATACATTCTATACAATATATTGCAATATATTGTATCGTTGCCCCTGTATCGTGATTTCATATCTCCGGATTCTTTCAAATACACACTCCTAGTGTATACACGTATATTTATATGGGGGTTTTTGTGTCTTTTCATAGATGCACATATAGAATTGAAAACCATCGTGACGTCACCTTCAGATCACGATACACAACATCGTTCGAATGGAGGTACTCGAGGGCCGACACGATCTCAGCACCGTAAAAGCGGGCACGATCTTCTGTGAACACTCGTTCTCTGGACAGGTGGAAGAAGAGCTAGACAAGAGAGGAGAATGTCGTCAAGGACAGTTGCATGACCGCTACAGTCAACATTACATGTGGATGTGTGCGCTTACCTCGCCCCCGTTGGCGTATTCCATCACAAAACACAAGCGATCGTTGGTCTGGAAGGCGTATTTGAGCGTCTGCAGCATAATAATGGTTAAATTCAACACTTTGTTTAAGATTAGATGATGTGAGAATTGTAGAAATAAATGAATGTTCCAACCAAAAGACTGCGGCAGGAATGTTTGATGCATGCACCTCGCTGGTTTTCATAACTTTTATGGGGGGTTTGAGCAAAATTTAAGTAATATTTTCTAAACTTGACTGACAAATCGACAAAGTCGCCCTTTGAACGTGCCTCCATTGTAACAGACTTTGTTCTGTCAACATTACTTTGGAAATTTGGAGTCCATGACAGAGTGTATCACAGACAGGTTCATGTGCAGTGAGTTCTTTTAAAGAGGTTCATTGAATAAGGAGATTCAAAGCAAAACTTAAAGAAAAAGTCTCCATTTGAACTTGTTTTAACTTGTTAACGGGGCACCAAAGATGGATAGGAAATTAAGTACATTTTTAAAAGGCTACTGCAAAGTAGTGTGAGATTTCAAGTTTTTGTTTTTGACAATCCTGCAGTAAGTAAGTAAGTAATTTGTATTTGTATAGCACTTTTCCAGACCAGGGTCACAAAGCGCTTAAACAATCAAAACAATATTCAATAAAGTGTCAATAAAGTCACTTTAAAGGTCAAGATAAAACTGATAACACTACAGGAGTTCCAGAAAATCAAGGCAAAGCCTGAACAAATAAAAATGTCTAAATATGTTTCTTGAAGGAGTCAGTAGATCATCAAACACAGAGGAAGATGGTTCCAAAGCTTAGGAGCAACAGCCTGGAAAGATTTCTCTCCTCTGGTCCTAAACCGTGTGCGAGGAACCATCATTAGATTCTAATCCAAAGACCTCAGAGCCCGAGCTGGGTTGTAAGGCTGGATAAGATCAGTGATGTAAGGAGGATGTCACTCTCTTATTAAGTGCAAATCTGATAAAATAAAGTATACCTTAATGGCAAGACAAACATCTTAAGGTAAGCAACGGTTTATGCAACAGTCTCAGCAAAAAAGGAGGAGCTAAGAGAAGGTAGTTACCGTAAGAAAAGGATGTTTTGTGTTCTGAAGGACTCTGCTCTCCGTCACCGTGTGTGCCACCTCGTCCTGACAACACAAGCATATGATGAATGGACACTGGACTAAACAAGTCCCTTTGAATGAGACGACGCACCAACCTTGGCTATGATGACTTCTTTTCTCAATATTTTCATGGCATAATGAACTCCAGTGGACTTCTCTTTGACCAAAATCACCTTTCCAAACGTTCCTTTGCCGAGAAGCTTCAGATACTCAAAGTCGCTCATGTTCTGTGAGGGAGAGACAGATAGTGTGAGTGGATTCAACCATTCTATTGCTGCTAAAAAGGTGTTTTCATAATCCATTTTCCCAATTACTCATCTCCCTCTGTTTGTTAAAATAATAAACGTGAGGTCATCTTACTACTTTATTCCCAGTCTTGGACATGGCCACCTCCATCTCCTCCAAGCTGCTTTCAGTTGGTGATGCAAACATGTCCATGGGTTCCTCGTCCTCCTGCATCTTCAGACTGTTTGCCACAGACTGAATGGCCTGCATCCACTCCTCCCTGTCAAATATTGACATGTATATTATTACAATACAATATTTTGCTATATATTGCGATACTGTAGTAACAAGGATATATGTGTAGTATTGTCGAGTACTTGACTCTGGTGTTGTAGAATTTACAGACCACATGACTCTTGACGAAGTCGTAACTGCTTTCATTAGTTTTCAAACCAAAATATGTCAAAACATCAGCTTTACAAGCTGCTGGAGTCGACTGTATCCTCTTGTCCTCAGTCATTGGCAGAATCTTTTAATATCTAAAGTTTATTAACATGGATCTAAAATCATTTTTCTGGACCTACATTTATTTTCCCCAGAGAGTTTCTTTTTTATGAAGGTGTCGCAAATATGGATGTGTGCTACCTATAATTTGGTGATACAGTATCATGATACAAGTGCGATGATTCAGAATATAGTGATACTGTAGGAACAAGTATATATGTCTAGTATTGTCGAGTACTTGACTCTGGTGTTGCAGAATTTACAGACCACATGACTCTTGACGAAGTCGTAAGTGCTTTCATTTGTTTTGAAACCATAAGATTGTTTGTCGACTGTATCCTCTCGTCCTCAGTAATTGACGGGATTTCATGGTTCCTTTGGCCAGGGATGATTTAATAACTGCTGCCATCCAGCGGCCAAAATTTCTATTGTAACACATAAATGAATATATGCATATTAATTGTAAATATTGAATTTCAATTCAACTCAATTCAATTTGTTTAAATATAAATCCAAAACTATAATTCATATTATTTGAAAGCCAAAAATATGTATACAGTGCTGTTGAATATCGAAAGTGTATCACGAAAAAATAATTGCTATTTTATTCTTAACAGCCCTATTTGATACCGGTTCATGTCTGAGAGATTGCTGTGGGTAAATAAAATATGTTCAGTATAACCTTTCTAATGGCATGTTCCAAGGTAGAAACCTGCATTACTATTACTAATACTAGTTCCTACCTTTCTTCATTACTCTCCACATAAAAGGTGCGTTCGATGACGGTCGTCCACTGCAGACAACGGATGACAAACGTGTTGGCTCGAGGTCGTTCGGTCTTCATCAACTGACACTCTTTTTGAAGAATAAAAAGAGGTGTGATTAACAAATAATGGGTGTCTCCATTATGCAGCTGAAAAAAAACAACCAACCCGCCACTGAGAAGTTGTTGAGAGGGGTCGAGATCTGATCTTTCAAATCCGGCTTCTCTTTGTAGCCATTGAAGGACCCGTCACTCTTCAGGATGAAATACCGGGGGCGCCACGTCTTGATATACTCACCTATATCACAGTTAAACAGATATTAGTTGAATTTAAGAACAATCTATTGTCGTCCAAATCTCTTCAAGTTCACAAACAATATGATTGGCTCATGGTCATGTGATCAAAAAGGGCCGCCATCCGAGACGACGACCTATGGGAGAATAAAAACGGAAGCGATGTACATTCTTTATCTTTATTGGACAGCAACTGGCCTTGAGTTCGCACGAGACCTCACCTTTGGAGAAGCCTCTTTTATCACCTCGACATGAAGGGTTTAAAAATGATTTAAGATAATGGCGTATTTATTTTTTACTCACCCCGTTTATGAAGCCAACCTTCTCTGACGACGCCGACTTCGTTCATCGTGCTTAATGGTCGGGAAAAGAAGGAGGAGGCAGTGAAGCAAACAGAAGTTCTCTCGAGTCTCAATCACACTGACTCGGTGTGAAACAGAACCTGCGGATGAAAAATGGCGATAAATCAAAAAAATCTCTTTTTCATCTGTATTATCTAAAAAGTTAAAACATGAAAATACTTAAGAAATTAAACATTACTTTATATACTTTGAGAATGATACAGGTCTGTATACATGTAAGACAAAGTGAAAAATCTTGTGACTAATAATAATGATAATAATAATTATAGTAATTGTGAGTATTTATTGTTAACTTAGGCACAGTACAGTAAGTAAGTAAGTAAGTAATTTGTATTTATATAGCGCTTTTCAAGACCAGGGTCACAAAGCGCTTTAACAATCAAAACAATATTCAATAAAGTATATATTTTAAAAGTCAAGATAACACTGAGAACAACACAGGAGTTCCAGAAAATCAAGGAAAAGCCTGAACAAATAAAACATCTTAAGATGTTTCTTGAAAGAATTTTTAAGTTTTTAAATAGTGACCCGTGGTTTTAATAATTTCAAATTACGTTTTTTTTTGTCCATTTACATTATTTATTAATCGTTTTAAAAATATGAAGACAAAATATTAAGTGAAAACGTGTATATATAAATATTATATCCAATTAGATACAACATTGAGCGGAGCATATGTTTAACGGAAAGTCTCCAATAACGTGACCGAAGTGAATCTATATTATACAAATATTATTTTTATTTTATTGTTGTTGTTGTTTTTTTTACCAGTGAGAAAATGGAGATCGTTCGGTGAAACATTCGAAATACAGATTTTATGCTGAAGGCTGGAAAAAACGTTAGTTGTTTGTCAAAAGAAGCACCACTTGTTAAGTTGTTTTGTTCACAAAACTTACTCGTTGGTTCCTAACAACCACTTTAGATCTATTTTATTGTTAAATCGAGTTAAACACTGATTAATTCTGCACTGTTAGTTCTGCGATTATTACAACTTTATAAGATTCCACTATTTCAAACTTCAATGTAACTTCAGCATTTGTGTATGTACACGTTAAAGATCGAATACAACCCACATATCTGCAAGTTTGTCCCACGTTGTTCTAGTTTCTGTGTTGTTCTGACAGCTCTGTCAGGCTCGAGGCAGCACAGGCCGTCCACTTGTGAAAACACCACTCTCTTCTTCTTCTCGGGACACTTCTGCTGCCTTCTACGGCCACAGCGCCCCCGCGCTGTAGGTGTCGGAATCAGAAATGGAAAACAGGATTGATTTATTTTTTAATGACAGTATAAATAAATCGAACGAAATAAACATTCAGATTAATACAATGCAATAATCAAATCAGAAACATTACTTTGAAGTAGCAAATATATTAAAATGTATGATTAATAAAAATTAAATTAAAGTTCTGGTCCTGATGTTGCTTGGCACAGCCGATATATCAACTTTTAACTATAATATATATTTATATTAAATTCAAAAAACGAGCTTGGAACTTAACAACATGATATTCAACTATTTTTATTTGTTCAGGCTTTTATTTGTCTTAAGACGTTTCTATTTGTTCAGGCTTTTCCTTGATTTTCTGGAACTCCTGTAAGTAAGTAAGTAAAATTTATTTATATAGCGCTTTTCCAGACCAGGGTCAAAAAGCGCTTAAACAATCAAAACAATACTCAAAAAAGTATATACTTTAAAGGTCAAGATAAAACTGAGAACAACACAGGAGTTCCAGAAAATCAAGGAAAAGCCTGAACAAATAGAAACGTCTTAAGGTTTCTTAAAGGAGTCAGTAGACTCCATTAAGCGCAAAGAGAGAGGAAGATTGTTCCAAAGCTTAGGAGCAACAGCCTGAAAAGATTTCTCTCCTCTGGTCCTGAACCGTGTGCATGGAACCATAAGTAGATTCTGATCCACAGACCTCAGAGCCCGAGCTGGGGTGTAAGTCTGGATCAGATCACTGATGGAAGGTCTGACCATGAATAGATCTGAAAGTAAGAACCAGAATTTTAAAGTTGATCCTGAAAGAAACTGGAAGCCAGTGAAGAGTTTTAAGGATCGGAGAAATGTGAGTTCTTCTACTAGGGCGGGTTAGAATTCTCGCTGCAGAGTTCTGAATCAACTGCAGGCGAGACAGATCCTTCTTGTTAAGACATGAAAATAAACTGTTACAATAGTCCAGACGAGAAGAGACAAACGCATGGATTACAAGCTCCAGATCATGTTCCGACATCTTGACCTTTAAGGTTTATATTTTATTGAGTATTGTTTTGATTGTTTAAGCGCTTTGTGACCCTGGTCTGGAAAAGCGCTATATAAATAAAAATGACTTACTTACTTACTTAAATTCCAATATTATATAGAAATAATAGGAACATCTATTTAAACCTTGCATCCTTTGATGCAGGGACCAACAAATAAGTTTCCTCAGGGCCCATATTATACATAATTTAACTGTAATAAGTAAATTAGTAAGTAAGGGGCCTTCAAGGCAAAATAAAGAAGGCACGAACAAGAATGGAATTAATTTTTTCTTTTAATTAATATGAAATAATTAATATAAATAAATTCTAAAAAATATAGACAAAAATACATAAAATGGAAATTAAGGTGTTATTATGCCTTAAAATAAATTGTTTAATCCAATATAAAATGTAATATATATTCACAGTACTTTTAACAAGTTATATGCAAGTTGAACTAGTACTAACTATTCCATATCCATCAGAGACATTTTACATAGTTAATTTGAAAGTATTATTTTTCAGCTCATGCAGACAGCATAGATAGAGTCAGAGGATGTTTTTTTTATACAACAGTACAAACACATTAAACATCTTAATGAGCCAAAAAGGACATGTATGTATCCCTACATTTCAAACATGTCTACAACAGACATGTGTTTAGAATGTGAAACGTTTTGTGCAACATGATCTCCCTAATGTTCTTGGACTGACCTCTACAGAGATTTGAATGAGAGGTTTGGTTATGCAGAGTATATTGAAATCAGGTGCAGTTCTTTTCCTCTGACTCACATGTGCAGATAGAAAACTGTCGTTTGAAAAGACAGGACTGAGCGACCGCAGGCAGAGGAGGCTCCAGGGTTTATAACGATTAATAAATCTGAAAAAAACAAAAAACTATTAAGCTTTAAAAATACCTGAAGAAAGAAAATAGTTACTAAACATGAAAAAATGAACTAGTGGAAAATAAAAAGTGATAGCATACAATAGATAATGTAAACTACAAATTGAAAAGAAAAAACATGTTAATTGTTTAGGAATAGAATAACTACTTTTGGAGAGGATGAATGAGTGTGGAATACCACAGGGCTCAGTACTGGAACCCAAATTGTTCGTATATATTATTGATACTATTGATATCATATTTATAGATGACGAAAACTTTACTGAAGTCTGTATGTTGTTAATCTAAAACACTGAGGATACCAAAGGAAAATTAAGAAAGTTAGAAATTTGGAGGAAAGAAAAACTGATTCTAACTCAAAGTAGATAAAACCAAAAACATAGTATTTTGTAACATTTTAGTTTTGACTGCTCAATATGCCTGAGGATAAATGGGAAAAAGCTATATGAAGCGTCATTGGTGTTCTATTCTGTGTCAATATAGATAAATACAATATAGAAAAAAAAACTACACTACTACTCAGAACAGACCTAATACATGAACATATGGCTACAAATGTTTTTTTAATAGTAGGTTACAAACGTAATGCAAACAAGATTTAGGGTTGATACAGCGATTTATCGTAGTTTTTTTTTCCTCAATACTGAAATACGGCAACACTGTATCAATATTTTTTTCCATCATATATTTTAATTCATTTATGGTTTACAGTTCAGTAAAGTGTGTAAAAATAAAACTATTAGATTTTTTAAATTTACAATTAACAGGCAGATATTCTCAGCCCTTGTTAATTTTTGTGTTCTAATTAAACTTTTTCTTGATGGCCACAATTTCATCAGCTATCCCACGAGATCCTGGAAATGACTGAGGATGAGAGGAAACAAACTTTTAGCTGATGTTTGGACATATTTTGGTATCAAAACGAATGAAAGCAGACAAAACTATAAATATATATCCTTGTTCCAACATTAATTAATTAATTCATTTTCTACTTCTTTATCCATTATGAGTGTCGAGGGGAGACTGGAGCCTATCCCAGTTTCATTGGTCGAGAGGCAGGGGACACCCTGGACAGGATGCCAGTCTGTGTCAGGACACACAAAGAGACACAACCATTCACACACACACTCATACCTATGCACAATTCCCACAAGTTCTCAAACCTCTGTATGTTTTTGGACTGTGGGAGGAAACCGGAGTGGCCGGAGTAAACCCACGCAACACAAATTCTTGCAAATACACACCACTACTAAGAATACTCTATCCTACCGGTAGAAGGTGTAGAAGTAATGCATATAATATAGTCAAACCACAGCTTCCTAGAACAAATCTATCAACCACATGTAGGAACTGTGTGTATAATAATATGAATTAAATTAATAATAAACCAAACATAACTACATTTACTGAAAAATGAATGCAATAATTTATCAACAACAAATACAATACTGTTCATGAAAAAAAACAATGCTTGGAAAAGGGACAGAAAAAAACATTTATTTCAGTCTCGACTAAAAAAACATGTTATTTTTAAATGACTATGATAAGGGGATTTTACATGAAATTTGCTGAGAAAATAAATGAGATCAGGAAGTAAAATGTATTTTTTTCTTTGCTGAAATAATTAAATTTAAAACGCATTAAAAAAACTGAACCACAGTAGACGTGGTGCTGTTATGTTCATGCATCAGCAAAGAAAGTATTTGCCTACAAAGTTGAACGACAAATGGGAGCATTATAAAAGATAAGCAATCCTCTCAAACTACTTCAATAGAAGAGGAACCACACAATTGGCTGATTTACCTAGCAGTTAAGGTTGTGGCTCTTTTCGGCTTGCTCCTGTTACTCAGACCATGGCCTTTTGTCCCGGGACAGGGCTTGGCCGGGCTGAGATTTGCATGCCAAGGGCCACTTGAATGTGAAGATCCCAGCTCGCTCTCTACCTGTCATGCAAATGTCCGCTGGACCAGTTAAAATACACAGTCAACACAGGTGTACACCATCAACAATAGGCCGGTGGACTGCCCAACCTCCGCTGCGCTTCTGGGAGAGTGGTATGGAAATGAGCGCAATCGTTCTCATGGAATACTGTTCGAGCAGGTCATTTTTAAGATGACCCAAGTTTGATCTGGACATTTAAAAAGTGAATGAAAGATGCAAGAGAAGAGGTGAGCAAGGCAGGCGGAAGAAAGGAATCATGCCGAAGTCTTTTCTTGTTAAAAAGAAGCGCGGGATCTCCGGAGCGAAACAATGGACTGGAACTGAACATGAGGAGAGTCAAGGTGAGCAGACGACAGGTATGTTTCTTGAATAACAGATGATCAAAACAGTTCTATCTATCCATCGATGGTATTTATCGACAGTATCTATCCATCTTTCTAGCTACATTCTACAGTATATACGGTATCTATTGTATCTATCTATCCTATCTTTTAATTGTATCTTATCCATCGATCCATCCATCCATCTATCATATCCATCTATCGTATCTATCTTTTGTATCTATCCATCTCTCATTTCAATCTTATCTTTCTATCTTATCTTTCTGTCATATCTTTCTATAGTATCTAGTGTATCTTTCTATCGTATCTATGTATCTATCTACCGTATCTTTCGTATCGTATTGTATCGTATCCATCCATCCATCCATGCTATCGTATTGTATCATATCGTATCCATCCATCCATCCATCCAATCGTATCGTATCGTATCGTATCGTATCGTATCGATCCATCCATCCATCCATCCATCCATCCATCCATCCATCCATCCATCCATCCATCCATCCATCCATCCATCCATCCATCCATCCATCCATCCATCCATCCATCGTATCTATCCTATCTATTGTATAGTATCTATCGTTTCTATCATATCGTATACCACCCTATCGTATCGATCGATCCGTCCATCCATCCATCTATCGTATCGTATCGTATCGTATCGTATCGTATCGTATCGTATCGTATCGTATCGTATCATATCGTATCGTATCGTATCGTATCGTATCGTATCGTACCGTATATTGTATCATATTGTATCCATCCCTCCCTCCCTCTATCGTATCATATCTATCTATCTTTCCATCCATCCATCCATCCATCTATCTGTCTACAGTATCTACCTACATACCACTCTGTCTATCTGTCATCTATATGTGGCTCTTGTTTAAGCCTGATTTGTTTTTAAAAAGTCATCAACCCGTTTTTATAATGACAATCACAGAGAGAGATGATGTCCAGCTGTCCTGCACAGACGTCCAACCCTTCCAGACCCTGGCTTCCACTTCCGGTTCCACCTCTGAGTGCAACAAGGCATTCAGCGAGCCAGAAACTGCCCCTGGTGCCGAGACCTCGGCGAACAGGAGTACGCTGAAGCTCCAGGGCTCCTACTTACATCCTGATAGCCTATCGCTGTTGAACAGAGCAAAGGTAAGGCTAAATCTACGTCACATATGTTTAACGTGTTTCCTCACCATCTCTTGGGAAAATATGTCAACAGTCACGTCCCCGAGCTGTTCCGGGTTCAGAGGAATTTCTCTGCGCAGTTTGCCACAAGAACTTCCCTCTCCAGCGCATGTTGACGCGCCACCTCAAATGCCACAGCCTGGTGAAGAGACATCCCTGTCGCTTCTGCGGAAAAGGATTCAACGACACCTTTGACCTTAAAAGACACATGCGGACACACACAGGTGGGGAAAGTGCATGTTTATAAAATAAATTATTAAAGTGTCCTTGCTTTATGATTTTGGCTACAAATAACTTGTCAAAGATATTTATTTGAAGACTTTTTTTCTCTTCTTCCCTTCCTTTTTTTTGTCCTTTATATGAGTAATGGTTTCAGATTTTTTTTCGCAGCGCTTTTGTATCATATTTTTTTTAATGAAATGTTTATGAAATTAAACATTACACAACAAATTTTATAGAAGAGACACAACGAAATACAAATTTCATTAAATAGAAAACAAGAAAACAAATAAAATATTATTTTTTAGAATTTATTTTGTTTGTTATAATAAATAATAATAATAAAACCAATTTACTAATTGCAATTGATTTATTTTTTTGAAATATAGGAAGTTTGCAATGTTTTTTATTCTTAAGTATATTTAAGTAGAATTCATTTTAAAAACGAAATGTTATACTATCAAATTAAGACAAATCTTGTTTTATTGTCTTTTATTTATTTTGCTATTAAGTTTTCCAATCATGTTTAATTCTTTATTTGTCCCATCCTTCTTTTGGCTTGCAGGCCCTGTATAATGTTCACAGTATATAATGTGGCCCCCGAGGACATGTAATTTCTGAACCCTGCTCTACAACCAGTGTTTGATTCTTTAAAAATATATATTTTTTTCCCTCTGCTGCAGGTATCAGGCCTTACAAGTGCGAGCTCTGTGAGAAGGCGTTCACGCAACGATGCTCACTGGAGTCGCACATGAGGAAGATCCACGGCGTTTACCAACAGTTCGCCTATCGCCAGAGACGCTCCAAGATCTTTGTGTGCGAGGACTGCGGGTTCACCTCGAGTCGTCCGGATGAATATTTCTACCACGTGAGACAGTGCCACCCAGACAGCCCTGCACTTCGCAGGTACTTCAGACGAGAAGCTTACGAGGCAGCAGGTTCTGCAGAGTATAAAGTCAACCCTTATCTAATGTACTCCAGCCCGCGGTACTACATATAAAGCTCACCCATCACTGACCATTATCTTAGTCAATTATAGACATCTCTCTGTGGATTATCTTTTGTAAAAATAAAGATAAACATATGAATGTTTAGTGAATTGGTCAACTTCAGAAAGGTAATAAATATATAAAATAGAAGTGAAACATGAATCTATTCCACGACTGCCACAAGGTCAACTACACTGTATACCGCTTTCTTCTCCTCCTCTAACAGGCAATATATTTATTTTCTTTGGATTTAAAATCATTAATATAATGATGATCATGCTGTTGAATTCAATTCTGTAAATAAAATTTCATGGTTCATCAGCTTCATTGAATGTGTTTAATATTTCATTGTTCATTTCTGTGCTTGAAAACTTGAACGAAAAGACAAGGTATTTAATTTAAATGACAATTTTATTATTTATTTCCAATTCAGTGTTGGTCACATACAATTTTACATACATTGTACATTCTATACTTTAGGGTTTGATAATGAGTTATCGCAGTCCAATAGAACCTTCAATGAAATTCTTGTCAAATGTCATGTCTCTTTAACGCAACTTGATAAATGATTGCTGTGCGCAACCAGATTTGCATCTTTTCCTGTCCGTTTAAAAAAACAAAGTCGGTGGTGAAGATGGATTTGAACCAGCTGCCCACGGAGTTCCGCTGAAGAAGTGATGTAGTACACAGGTCCGACCTTTGCGTGGCGCTGTTGCACACCGGCAACAATGAGTCGAGCCAGGATTACTGCTTGGATTCCATCATTGATTTTAATCTCAAAGACATGAATATTGCATTTTCAAACGTATTTATGTGGATGAAAGTCCATCTACGTGTATCTAGGTGTGAACAGGCCTGAAGAATTTCGAGAAATTGCTTTAAAATTATATGTGGGGGTTTGTTAGAGGTCATATTTAAAGTGTTAGTCCTTATTTTGAGTTGATTATTCCTGTAAAAGTAACTGTTTCTAAGGAACTGCTGGTTATACAGTCATGTAAAAACAACAGGAAAAGCCTGATAACAATCATGTGTATCGTGTGAAAACAGCGAAAAAACATGAAAAAGAAAAGATGGATGTAAGAACTTTAAAAAAGTGATTAAATCATGAAAAATGTCTAGATGTCGGTTTGAATTAAACTTGTATGAGCTATTTTTCTTCTTATCATTCAATTTATCAAATCAACAGCCATTTAAATTAATAAAAACAAAAAGTGCTCTAATCATTTTTTGCATGACTGTAGTTCCAGTTTAAAATCAAGACAACATCCTCTGCACAGACACAACAGATGCTACAGAAACGTGTGTCCGTTAATGTCGACTAGTTTTAATTGCAGATTTGTAGTTATTTACCTATCATCAGTTTAGTTGAAAGCAGCGTTCCTAGATCCAGAAAGCATTTGAGCTGAAGAGTTCTTTCCTCTCAGGAGAATTATGGAGAAAATAAAGAAGCAAACGCTCAATACAGTCGCGATGACCAGTCCTGACATCAGTGCACTTGTGACCGTGTCCATCTTGAACACTGGAGCCTTTAGAGACGCTGTAAACAAGCAGAAACACAAAAAACATTACAACTATTATTTACAATATCTTCATTATTTTTCTTTCCTCAAATAAACTGTATTCAGGTGGGATGTTTGGTCATTTTATTCCAGATCCTACTATTACAGATTGGAATTCTGTAATGTAGTACAGAATTCCAATCTGTACTAGTAGGATTCCAGATCCTACAAGTACAGATGGGAATTTTGTAATGTAGGATTCCAGATCCTACTAGTACAGATTGGAATTATGTAATGTAGGATTCCAGATCCTACTAGTAAAGATTGGAATTCTGTACTGTAGGATTCCAGATCCTACTAGTACAGATTGGAGTTCTGTACTGTAGGATTCCAGATCCTACTAGTACAGATTGGAAGTCTGTAATGTAGGATTCCAGATCCTACTAGTACAGATTGGAATTCTGTAATTTAGGATTCCAGATCCTACTAGTACAGATTTGAATTCTGTAATGTAGGATTCCAGATCCTACTGGTACAGATTGGAATTCTGTAACGTAGGATTCCAGATCCTGCTAGTACAGATTGGAATTCTGTAATGTAGGATTCCAGATCCTACTAGTACAGATTGGAATTCTGTAATGTAGGATTCCAGATCCTGCTAGTACAGATTGGAATTCTGTAATGTAGGATTCCAGATCCTACTAGTAGAGATTGGAATTCTGTAATGTAGGATTCCAGATCCTACTAGTACAGATTGGAATTCTGTACTGTAGGATTCCAGATCCTATGAGTACAGATTGGAATTCTGTACTGTAGGATTCCAGATCCTACTAGTAGAGTTTGGAATTCCAATCTGTACTAGTAGGATCTGGAATGGGTTCCAATCTGTACTGTGACATATACATGAGTAAATACTTTCTCGAATGTATAATTTTAAAGATCGACGTTCTTAAATCCCATCACCATAGCAACGGCCCACTGGTAATTTTGCCCTCCCAACTAATGTGTGTATTTGCATGTGTGTTAAAGTGATGTTGGACTCTATCTCATCAGTGTGTGTCTGTTTGTATAAAACTCTCTCTTCGTTGAAATATTTACATTAGAAAATTATCTTAAACTCCGCCCACTGAAAACACTTTTTTTGGAGATTACATCCCATTTATCACAACCACACCCACAGTACTGTGATTGGTCAAACGTCAAGGTTTGTCACTGCGTGTCATCCGTCATGGAATTCTCCACCTCCAAGAGACTCGTTGTATAACCTAAGTGGGACGTAATTACAGCTGTTTGGTTGGAGGAGTGAAGCCATTATTACGACATAATGGACTCTGCTCTTGTAACCTCTCGTTCGCTCAGATTTCAGACGCGGGTTTTGAAAGTTAAAATCGTGGCCATGATGAGGGACTTACTGCATCTTGGAGAGTGAAGACTTCAACGTTTAAATCATGTGAGTGAGTCAGTAAAGTTGGGTTTTCACCTCAGTTGCCATTTAAGGTAAGCAATACATTACAAAGAAATTTCAAAGTGAAGGTCTTACCAAGTTGGGAGTTGTTTGTTGCCGTTTCATCTGTAAAAATACAATAATAAAACCAGGTTAATAAACATTCTTAACTAGGCTATGATGTTTGTTATCAAGCATGAACAATTCAATCTAAGAGACCAAGTGGAAACTGGATAAGGGCAGAAGTTTAATAAATGTGTCGTACCACTGCGTGTGATGATGGGTCCGGCTGTCAAAACAGCATTTCCAGACCCTTGCGTTCCGTCTGCTGAATCTCTCCTCCTCCTTTTTTTGCTGCTACAAATCTATACCATAAGATTAAGAGACAGACGAAACATTAGAAATAAATCAAAAGAAGAACAAATTCATCAAATAATAATAATAAATTGAATATACGTTTTTTAATATTAATTTGAGAGAAAAAAGTGAATAGAATAAAATCTTTTTCACATGGATACACACAGGGTTTGATCATCTAATTACAAATCTAATACGAAAATATATTTTTCAATGTTTTCTTTTCAATTCATACCTTTATTTATAAAAATGTCGTAAAATTAACGTAGAAGCATTTGTGCGTCGATTCATCATGGCGGATTCCAAAGCTAAGGTATTGATTGTCTGGTGTTACAACATTTGAATTTAAAAGGCTATAAATGAAATAACATTGAATTTAGAAAATGTATTCGTCAATTATTGGAATTAGAATATCACTATGTATAAAAAAAGAAATAATTTAATTGAAAATGTTTGACATTTATTTATTACTCAATTATATAATCAATTATATATAAATATACAGCAATTTTATTTATTTTTTTTATAAAAAATTGCTGTATTTGCTGTGGCTGATTTGGTAAAAAAAAAATTCCTGAAGGAGATCTACTGAGGGATCAATAAAGTTCTACCTTATTAAAAACGAATTGAATTCCATGCTTAAAAAAAAATTTGATTAAAAAAAAAAGTCAAGTATGAAGTATTCTTGATACTGGAATTCAGTGATACTTACAGGCATCAACAGGGGGCAGTCATCCGATCGACACAGCTTTGTGACACAGTGCAGGAAAACCGTGGACATCTTCTGATTCTTGTGTTTGACGAATCGGAACACCTCGAAAGCAAAGCGACCCATTTGACTCTTGCCATTTTCAAAGATTGTCGTCTGTGGGTCTTTCTCACAGCTGGGCCATGGACAGAAAGAGTGAAATGCAAATCAAATGAAATGAGAACAAAAAAAAACAACCATTTAGTTACCTGAAGAAAAGGTCATAGCGAAGGTTGTCGTTCGGGTTCCCGGAGGGTGTCGTGTAGCAGTAATCCATGAGGACGTTCCATCTGGGTGACATCGACTCGTGGTTAATCAAGAAGCAGGAGTTGACATTTCAAATCGTGGGAATACCTTCTATCCAGATTGGCAGCTTTTACAGCCGCAAACACTCGTGTCTTCAGGGTCAGTCCTGCCCCAGGCATGGACAGCTGCTGGACGTAGGACGAGTCCTGGGAAAAACATCACTTATTTAGTCATTTTAAAGTTCATTTTTTAAGATTGAAGTACTAAATGTAAGCGTTTAAGTACATAATTATAACTCTGTAATCGGGGTGTGTGTTGGCAAGAATCTGACATTGTGATACGTATCACGATACAGGGGCAAGGATGTGATATATCGCGATACATTGCGATACTGTAGGAACGAAGTGATATTTGTAGTTTTCTCCCGAATACTTAGCGAAGTCGTAACTGCTTTAATTTGTTTTCTAACCAAAATATGTCCAAACATCAGTTTTTAAAGCTGCTGGATTCGACTGTATCCTCTTGTCCTCAGTCATTGCCGGGGTCTTGCGGGGTTTCATTGTTTCTTTAGCTAGAGACGACGTAATGACTGCTGCCATCTAGAGGCCGTTTAATTGCAACATGAAAACGAATATACCAATTGAATATTTGCATGTTAATTTTAAATAAACCATAAAATAACTTGGATTCAAATGAAATATGATTTGAATGATAATGATAAAAATGTAAATAACTTACATTATAGAGTAGAAGATTCAAAGTGCTGATGAAAGTACCGTTGCTGTCCTTCACAGAAATCGCCGCAGCTGACCTAAACCAAGCAAAAATCATTCCTGAATCTTCTGCTTTTTACAAAGAGATCCGTATTTTTTTTTTTTCATAGAAGGAAGTTCAACTTACGAGGACAGCTGAGTGTTGTTGACCAGGTACTCCAGCGGGTAGCTGCAGCTGAACTTGTACAGCAGGCCCGGCAGGTAGCTGATGACGTTCAACGGATCCGGAGTGTCGATAAATCCCGCTACGTTTCCAATTTGAACGAGAGACAAGTTCCCGTAAGCGTTCGGGCCCTGAGCCGTGGAGACCTGGGAGACAAAGCAGTGACTTCATATGAAGAGACTAAATAAAGAATACACTATCAGTATAATATTACAAAGTTTGTTTTTACATCTCTGTTGTTGTTTTTTTTAAATAGAAGTATATCAGTGTCATCAGAAGATTGAATTGTTGAATTTAACATTTACATTTTAAGGTTTTTTATTTGATATAAGTTTTTTTCTAAGCATTTATTTATTTTAAATTTTTCCATTTTTGCTTTATTTAAATTACTAACTAACATCACACTCACACATGCACAACAAACACACACATATGTTAGTACAGGTACACACAGGGATTATAAATCAACTAAAACAACAATTTAGGAAGAAACTATTGGAGAGACCCTGACATAGAGTTTGATATTCTACTACCAATAATTCATTATATCTTTTCTTCTCTTTTTTATTCGGAGCCTTTTAAATTGAATATATACAGTTGGAAGTAGTAACATTTCATTTTATATGTATGTAAAAAATGAAAATGTTCTACTTTTTCTTTGTTAAACAAATTAAACAAATTGATAAATAATAATTAAGTCCAAATATTCAACAAAAACAAATTAAACCTTTCAATAAAGAAGTTATACATTTCAATTTTAATAAAGAGAGTTTCAACATTTTATATTTCATTTAAATTCAACCTTTAAGTATTCTGATGACTTTTAATTCTACTTGTGACCTATACTTGAAAAAGTCTTAACAACAAATAGGTTTTAAGAGAAAAAGGTTTGCAAAAACTTACAAACACAGAGTTAGAAACCACAGAAAAGACCCACATATTTATTTAAAACCATTAATATATTAATAACAGTTTTAAAGCATTTAAATTCTAACACACACATCATTCTTAAGCATGACTTCTTACCACCAGAGAGTTGCCACAGGACTCCAGTGTAGCCAGACTGATGCTAAAGATCACCACGGTGGGGAAGGTGTTGTTGTTGATGAATCCGCGGCAGTGCGTGTCGCCATGGCGACTGTTGAGCGCCAGGTCGATGTCGGAGTAGCCGGAGAAAAGAACGGGGCAAAAGTTGATCTTCAAGGTGATGGTCTGGACCCCACAGTAGACACTGATGTCCCTCTCTCCTGCGAGCACACACACACACACACACACACACACATGAGCTCGAACATTAATCATGTTTAAAGAGTAACAGATTAACTTATTTATTCAATTTAACTTTGTGATGTCAGAATTTCTTACCAGGAAAACGACTGTGGAAGTTGGAGTCGCAGTTGTAACCATTGAACTGAGCGTCAACCCAGAAGAACTTACTAAATACTAAAATAATCCAAAATATATGTTCCATTTCAGCACCTGCAAATTTATGTAAGAGCCATGACACGTTAATAATGGAACAATTTATATCAATAATTGATGTACAGTCATGAAAAAAACAATGGTTAGTAGACTTGTGGTCTGAAAAGAAAACAGGGAATATCTAAAAGCACTATATTTGACAGTACTATGTCATGGATACTGATGTAACGCATGGTTATTATCGGGAAAACGCAGAAAAAGTCGAGAAATCGTCTCTTAAATAAACTCAAATTCACTTTTTTTCCATAATCAACCAAACAAACGTAGGTTTAGTTGAACCAAACGTTAAAATCAACAAGTTAAAGTTAAAATCTTCTAAAGATATATTTTTTGACATGACTGTATATCTTGAATCTAGTGTCACAGTTATCTTTCTCTACTAGCGCTAGACTTTTTGACACTCACCCGGGTTCCTGTCCAGCTGCTAATTCGTGGATCTCCATGAGCGAGGACCACCTGATGGAATGGATCCACAGTTCCAACAACTACAAAGGACACTCAGCGGCAGGGGGAAGGACTCGACACATAAGTAACTCATTATTTGAGCGTTTCAACAAAAAGGGCCGGCTATAGTGGACATGGGAACGTCCATCAAATATGAATGTGTTATACAAATCTTTTGACATCCGCAGAAACATGAGCAGATTTTAAAGTTTCCCACTCATATCCTTTCAGCCCAATCTGGCTTTGTCGCCGCTCACAAATGGTTTGACGCTGCATGAGGTCCAGCAGCGAGGGCGGGGGATGCAAATTATCTTTTCATCACTACCGTTGCTCTGGATGGCCGGCCGAGCGATTCCTCTGGGGGCAGACGGGGAGAGAAGAGCTCACTGTGTGGGACCTTCATTACGCTGCCGTCCTCAGCAGAGGAACAAGCAAGAAGCCTGGAGACACTTGTTAACACACTTTTTAAAATGTATTCTTATTGAGCGATCAAGTCATAATGCTTCTGTCACGACGGCCCGGAAAAGTGCAAACTAATTTAAAAACTCTGAAACAATATTACAATTGCCTGAAAAAAAAAGGTCACACACCAAAACACATTTACAAATAATGAAACAAAATTACAAATTCAGAAACAAATTGCAATTGCCTGAAAAAACTATACTCAACTATCGTTTACAAACTCTGAAACCATTTACAAACTCAGAAACACATTTACAAACTCTGAAACACGTTTAAAAAACTCTGAAATACGTTTACAAACTCTGAAACCATTTAAAAACTCTGAAAGCATTTATAAACTCAGAAACAAAATTACAATTTCCTGAAACACATTTACAAACTCTGAAACACATGTATATACTCTGAAACACGTTTAAAAACTCTGAAACAAAATTACAATTTCCTGAAACACATTTACAAACTCTGAAACAAACTTGCAATTTCCTGAAACAAATACACAAATTCTGAACTAAAATGATACTTTTAAACACACTTAAAAACCCTAAATCAAAATTGAATGCTATGAGGGAACGTTTGTCCAATATTTGACTATTTGAGAAGAGCTCACTGTGTGGGACCTTCATTACGCTGCCGTCCTCAGCAGAGGAACAAGCAAGAAGCCTGGAGACACTTGTTAACACACTTTTTAAAATGTATTCTTATTGAGCGATCAAGTCATAATGCTTCTGTCACGACGGCCCGGAAAAGTGCAAACTAATTTAAAAACTCTGAAACAATATTACAATTGCCTGAAAAAAAACGGTCACACACCAAAACACATTTACAAATAATGAAACAAAATTACAAATTCAGAAACAAATTGCAATTGCCTGAAAAAACTATACTCAACTATCGTTTACAAACTCTGAAACCATTTACAAACTCAGAAACACATTTACAAACTCTGAAACACGTTTACAAACTCTGAAATACGTTTACAAACTCTGAAATACGTTTACAAACTCTGAAATACATTTACAAACTCTGAAATACATTTACAAACTCTGAAACCATTTAAAAACTCTGAAAGCATTTAAAAACTCTGAAACACGTTTAAAAACTCTGAAACAAAATTACAATTTCCTGAAACACATTTACAAACTCTGAAACACATTTATATACTCTGAAACACGTTTAAAAACTCTGAAACAAAATTACAATTTCCTGAAACACATTTACAAACTCTGAAACAAACTTGCAATTTCCTGAAACAAATACACAAATTCTGAACTAAAATGATACTTTTAAACACACTTAAAAACCCTAAATCAAAATTGAATGCTATGAGGGAACGTTTGTCCAATATTTGACTATTTGAGAAGAGCTCACTGTGTGGGACCTTCATTACGCTGCCGTCCTCAGCAGAGGAACAAGCAAGAAGCCTGGAGACACTTGTTAACACACTTTTTAAAATGTATTCTTATTGAGCGATCAAGTCATAATGCTTCTGTCACGACGGCCCGGAAAAGTGCAAACTCATTTAAAAACTCTGAAACAAAATTACAATTGCCTGAAAAAAAACGGTCACATACCAAAACACATTTACAAATAATGAAACAAAATTACAAATTCAGAAACAAATTGCAATTGCCTGAAAAAACTATACTCAACTATCGTTTACAAACTCTGAAACCATTTACAAACTCAGAAACACATTTACAAACTCTGAAACACGTTTAAAAAACTCTGAAATACGTTTACAAACTCTGAAACCATTTAAAAACTCTGAAACCATTTAAAAACTCTGAAAGCATTTAAAAACTCTGAAACAAGTTTAAAAACTCTGAAACAAAATTACAATTTCTTGAAACACATTTACAAACTCTGAAACACATGTATATACTCTGAAACACGTTTAAAAACTCTGAAACAAAATTACAATTTCCTGAAACACATTTACAAACTCTGAAACACATGTATATACTCTGAAACACGTTTAAAAACTCTGAAATAAAATTGCAATTTCCTGAAACACATTTACAAACTCTGAAACAAACTTGCAATTTCCTGAAACAAATACACAAATTCTGAACTAAAATGATACTTTTAAACACACTTAAAAACCCTAAATCAAAATTGAATGCTATGAGGGAACGTTTGTCCAATATTTGACTATTTGAGAAGAGCTCACTGTGTGGGACCTTCATTACGCTGCCGTCCTCAGCAGAGGAACAAGCAAGAAGCCTGGAGACACTTGTTAACACACTTTTTAAAATGTATTCTTATTGAGCGATCAAGTCATAATGCTTCTGTCACGACGGCCCGGAAAAGTGCAAACTCATTTAAAAACTCTGAAACAAAATTACAATTGCCTGAAAAAAAATGTTGACATTCTAAAACACATTTACAAACATGGAAACAAAATTACAAATTCAGAAACAAATTGCAATTGCCTGAACTATACTCAACTATCTTAACTAAAATCACAATTTTAAACGCACTTACAAACCCTAAAACACATTTACAAACTCTAAAACACATTTACATACTCTGAAACACTTGAACAAAAATGTATTACATATTTACGAACTTTGAAACACATTTACAAACTTTGAAACACATTTACAAACTTTGAAACACGTTTACAAACTTTGAAACACATTTACAAACTTTGAAACACGTTTACAAATTCTGAAACAAAATTGCAATTTCCTGAAACACATTTATACTCTGAAACACATTAACAAACTTCAAAACACATTTACAAACTTTGAAACACATTTACAAACTCTGAAACACATTAACAAACTCAGAAACACATTTATATACTTTGAAACACATTAACAAACTTCAAAACACATTTACAAACTTTGAAACACATTTAAAAACTCTGAAACACGTTTAAAAAACTGAAACACATTAACAAACTTAAAAACACATTTACAAACTTTGAAACACATTGACAATTCTGAAACACATTTATATACTCTGAAACACATTAACAAACTTCAAAACACATTTAAAAACTTTGAAACACATTTAAAAACTCTGAAACACGTTTAAAAACATTGAAACACGTTTACAAACTCTGAAACACATTTACAAACTTGCAATTTCATGAAACAAATACACAAATTCTGAACAAAATGATACTTTTAAACACACTTACAAACACTAAATCAAAATGTAAAACTCTGATTGATATGAGGGAATGTTTTTCCAATATTTTACTATTTGAAAGCATGCTATACTATTGAATTGTATCTGTACAGTAAGTAAGTAAGTAATTTTTATTTGTATAGCGCTTTGCCAGACCAGGGTCACAAAGCACTTAATCAATCAAAAACATATTCAATAAAGTATACATTTTAAAGGTAAGGATACAAATGATAACACAACAGGAGTTCCAGAAAATCAAGGAAAAGCCTGAACAAATAAAAACGTCTTAAAATGTTTCTTAAAGGAGTCAGTAGACTCCATCAAGCGCAAAGAGAGAGGAAGATGGTTCCAAAGCTTAGGAGCAACAGGCTGAAAAGATTTCTCTCCTCTGGTCCTGAACCGTGTTCAGGAACCATCAGTAGATTCTGATCCACAGACCTCAGAGCACAGTGACCTTGAGTGTCTAGAAAGGCACCTTTAAATAAAATGTATTATTTAATTATCAACGAAAAATTAAGATAATAAGTTTAAAAATGTAAATTGTTTGTGTTTCTATTAGTCTCATCAGTGCCTTGCCTGAGCAGTGGAAACAGCGACACAAACTCTCCAACACCGACTCACCCGTCAGCGCTTAGAGGAACACTTTTTTAGCTTAAAGTTTGTACATTCACACACATTTTATCTGTTTTAGTCAAGAATTCTTAAGGTATTTTATGAGTGAAGACCACTTTTTACTTTTGGCCTTCACTGCAAATTCCTCAAATCATGATTGAATCAATTGTATTGTATAGAATATACAAAAAAAAGTTATTTTGATCTGTTAGTGAGGAAGATTTAAATGATTTAGTTGTTTGTAAAGGATTTAAAAAATGAAAGATCTAATACAGTAGAGAAACGATTTTGTCGCACAGATATGTTTTTTCCAGCCTCATAAATGATCACATTTAATACCAAGAACATGTCAATATAAGTGTAACATTTCCTCAGCTTAAAACAAATTATATAAATATGCCCGACAAGTTTAAAGCAAGAGGGTCACAACATTCCTCCGGAGGCACCTCCTACTCTTTCTGCAGAGCGATAAGCCGTTATTCCCAGCTCTTGTTTTGTTCCTACCACTTTCCTTAGTTACCTTTCTGTAGAAGCAACAAAGAAGGTAAGACAATGATTTCCTGTCCTGTGTATTTGTTGGGTTATTGAATAAGCATGAAGATAAGTTCTATATTTTTAGATGAAGAAATGTATCAGTTTTTTTACATTTTCATGCCAAATGTCGATGAAAATGTCACTGGAGTTTACATTACTTTTGTTATGTGGCGAAAATATATAAGATTTTTTTCATCATTCAGGTTATTGATCTAACAAGCCTTCCTAGCTTTATGCAAAACTAGTCAAAGTCTACCTTAAAAATATTAAAAAAGGAAAAGTGGGTCCATTCTATCAGAGTGTATCTCTCAAATCGTTCACATAAACCTATTCACGTATTCATTTCTAGTTTTAAAATCTTTAAAAGTGTTGTAAAGTTTCCTGTGCTTAATTCTTCTTTGTTTTTAAGGTGCTGCAACATGATTGACTTGAGTTTCCTGACGAACGAGGAGCAGGAGTGCATCCTAACTGTGCTGAAAAGAGATGCAGAGTTAAAACGACTGGAGGAGCAGCGTTTATTGTACGTTTTCCTCGGTTATATCATTATACTTGAAATGATGTAGAGTGTTTTATAGCTCGTCCCGCTATGCTCAAGAGTGTCGGATAGCTTCATGGTGTGGACCTGTTATGAAGTTTTCCTAAGTTCCCAACTCATTAAAAGAAATTGTGATAATTTCCTTAATTTTCCTACAAATCCATAACTTCTATAACTTCGGCTCTGAATAGGGGTTCTGTGGATCATGTGCTGTGGTTGTCACAGCTTCAGGGTTTATTAACTTGGTGGTAGAGTTTCTTCCCCTTTAGCAAACGTAAATTTCACTCAATTATATATATATTATAGCGGCTTTGGACTGATGATGCTCTTCTTTGTTTCTGTGTTCAGGAATCTGCAGAAACGTGTCAACGACAGAAGTAAATTTAGGTACTTGAGTGGAGAATGGTTCTACGAGACGAAGCAGCGTCGCCATCAGGACCGCATCCATGGCTCGGACATCATCATGGCATCCATGAGACACGTCGTCTACCCTCTAACGCTGTGTGAGTCCCTTAGAATAAGTCGTCTTCCTATTCTTTGAGTCTTGTTACGGGCTTTCTGTGTGTGGATGATTTTTTTTTTTGCTTTTAGTTTTCATTTTCTTTCATTTTCATTTTCAATGTTATGTTATGTGCTACAGTGGAGAGTTCCCACACATCCAGCTCAGAGTACGGATTGGAAAATGATTCAATGGAATTTCTTTCTGGAGTCCAAGGGCCTCAAACTCGGCTTCAAAGGCAAGTTGTAATTTCTCAATTGTTTTCATCTGTCCATCCAATCGACTATGTGTACATTTATCTGTCCGTATTTTCAACTATCTTTTCTTCTGTCCGTCCATCAGTTGATCCTTCTGACTATCTGTCCGTCCGTCCATTCTCCTTTCTGTACAACCATTCATCTTTCCATACATCCATCTATCTTTTAGTCTGTCCATCTGTCAGTTTATCTGTCCGTCTGTCTGTCCATTCATCTGTCCATACATCAATCTATCTATTAGTCTGTCCATCTGTTAGTTAATCTGTCCGTCTGTCTGTCCATTTATCTGTCCATACATCAATCTATCTATTAGTCTGTCCATCTCTAAATTAATCTGTCCGTCTGTCTGTCCATTTATCTGTCCATACCTGCATCTACTTATCTCTTCTTCTGTCCATCCAACAGCTGATCCATCCGTCCATTTTTCCTGTCCATACATCCATTAATCTGTCCATACATCCATTAATCTGTCCATACGACTATTGATCTATTTGGCTGTTGGAGAATTCATCTGTTTATGCTTCAATCTATCTCTTCGTCTTTCCGCCTATCCATCTATCCTTACATCCATCTATCTATTCATCTGTGTGTCTATCCATCCGTCTGTCTGGATCAACAAGACATGTGTCGTGGTTAGTGCTGTGATTTAAAGCAGGTCCCTGTAAACTGAAAATTAGCAATCCAATGAATTAGTTGCTACTTCCCTCAGTCGTGTTTCTTTCTACAAAATCTAGTCAATTATATAGAGAAATATTTTTCCTGTTTCCAAGTCCTATCTTCACCAGAAAAAAATGGAAAATTCCACAACCCTAAGCTGCCTACTCCATCACATGCTGAGCTAGAGGAGATTATTAGGGTGTAATTGGTGGACGGTGTAGTCATGCACATAATGTTGGTGCTCACATGCTCATGTTTTTCACAGTTTTTGAGCAGCAGACAGAATAAGCAGCTTAAAGCGGTTATACAGCAGTGCCAGTGAGAATCCAATTACATCTTAAGATCTAAAAAAAAAGTAGTAGTGTAGTCCATCTCTGTCAAACTCATGGCTTGGGGCCAATTCCGGGCAACCAATTCATTTTACGTGGCCTGTCTGTCGATTGTCTCAAAATCAGGGTAGATTCATGTTCATGTTCATGTGTTGACCTATAAAGATGCCAGTGTTTAACATAAGGACATAGATTATGGATGTCAACAACAAGTAAACCTGGAATGTGTTGAATATATGAAAAGACAATAAGAAAATCAGACCCATATAACATGTTAGGTAAATATACATTTTGTTCATCCTAAACTTGGAGGCTTGTATTATTGAGTTCGTCACCCTGTGTTGATAATTCATTAGAACATTTCCTAACGTTTCTCTTAGTATGTTTCAAGTTAAGAGCCCTGATGAAAGCGATCCACATCCACCAAAAAGAAGACTACATGTGGCAAATGAGGTATCATTTTTTTTTCCCCAAATTTTGATTCAATTCTTAAACTTAAAGAAATAACATATATTTTTCTTAAAGCAGCGAAAAAATCCATTTAACAGCAAACATGTCGAACAAAATACTGCTGAAGAAGCTGACAGAACCATGGAACTGAGCCCACCAAAAGGTAACTTATGTATCTATTGTGTTTTAAACTCTATTTTGCGGGGAAACCTGTAATCCACCATTTAGTGTATCTTTCCCAGTTCACTACTTAAGGGAAGACTCATTAGGGCAGTTGAGAGGCTAGCCAGGGATTAATCGAAAAGTGCCATAATCTGCATTACATAACATATCCGATACACACTTTCATAACCACTGTAACTGAACCAAAGAAGAGAGGTACAACTGTGGCTTGTAGAAGGAAAGGAGGTGTTGTTAAGTAAAAGTCACATTATAATAACACATTTAAAGTACACCACTTCCTTATATCTTTGTTGTAGTCAGTTTTTTAAATGCTGTCGATAAAATCTTTATTTGTAAAAGGCACATTTAAAAATGGACCTTTTGGGTCTCAGTTCACAGAACCACGTTTGACATCTACATTTCCAAAGCCGCCCTCAAACAAGACCAGAGTACGAGATGTGCCAACGGTGAAATCCTTCCTCTACAACCAGACTACAATATTCAAGAATGCACTGAGGCAAAAGAAACATCATCTCCAACCATGATTTGTGATAACGAAGAGAGTCTTCAAACTAACCAACTAAAAAAGTCCAAATCCAGATGTTGGGATTCCTTGTTATTTCCAAGTCAACTCGCCACCAACACGAGACCAGAGGGAACGAGCTACAGTTTGCAGCTCACGGAAGAGGAGCAACAAGATGTGGATGTCAAGATACTTCATCAAACAAATGAAAAAATGACTAAAGACATGGAGGACCTCCAGCCTACTGCAAATGTTTTCATAGGAAAAATCATCCCTACAAAGCATTTGACTGATAAACTTCCACCTGTCAATGGTAAGATTTCTGCTTCATAATCTTCGTTTTAACTGTCAAACTTATTTTATATGGCTCGTCTAATAGTTTGTTCAAAATCAAAGTAAGTAATATTTGTATAGCGCTGCTCTAGACAAAGTAGATTTACTTTCTTGTTAATATGTTTACCTGTTAAGATGCAGGTGTTCAAGATCAGAAACAGAAAGTATGTGCTGTCAAAAGTTATACAGAGACTTTCAACAAGAGTCGAACTGATATTGACAAGAGTGTTTTGGTGAAGTTCGACAAAAACACAATTAAGAAAGATCCAAAAATTAAATGAAATGCGTAAACTTCCATTTACAGTATTTTAAGTATGTATTTTGTCTGGATCATGACCTTGTTTGATAAAAGATTTTAATGTTCTAGGGTTGAGTCAGTACTTGGGTGACTTAGGTCAGTCTGTCAAACTGAGCCTGAGAAACCTGGGTGTTGTTTTTGACAAAGACATGTCTCTAGTTCAACACTGCAGAAAACTGACCAGAAACTGTTTCCTTCAACTGAGAAAAATCTCTAAACTTGGAGATATAATCCATGTGTTTATGTCTTCTCGTTTGGACTATTGTAATAGTTTATTTTCCACTCTAGTAGGAGAACTCACATTTCCCCGATCCTTAAAACTCAGCATTGGCTGCCAGTTTCTTCAAGGATCAATTTTAAAATTCTGGTTCTTACTTCTTCATGGTCAGGCTCTTACTTCCATCAGTGATCTGATCAAGCCTTACACCCCAGCTCGGGCTCTAAAGTCTGTGGATCAGAATCTACTGATGGTTCCTGAACACGCTTCCGGACCAGAGGAGAGAAATCCTTCCAGACTGTTGCTCCTAAGCTATAGAACGATCTCTGTGTTTGATGATCTACTGACTCCTTCAAGAAACATCTGAAGTCTTTTTTATTTGTGCTTTTCCCTGATTTTCTAGGACTCCTGTGCTTGTCTCTATGTTGTCTTGACCTTTTAGAGTTTGTTGTATCTTTCAGAACGGCACCTTGCGTCCATTGAGCAAGAAGTTATCACTGCTGGTGATGAAGATGCGCGATCAACTACTCACTTGGAGACTGAGAACCTGAACAGGCATTTGCTGCTCAACACTGAACAGGTTAAAGGTGATGTTTCCTACCGAAACCCCTTTGAGATTTTCCCAAGCCACGAAGAGAGAACATCTGAAACATATTGTTCTTCTGTGGAGATTAAATATAGAGAGAATTCTCCGGAAACACCTGGTTCAGTGAACAACAAACACAGGATAACAGTACCAGATTCAACCCTTGAGTCGCCCTCAGTTAGAAGCAAGAAACATTTTCTCCAGCCTGAAGGTGCCACTGAAATGAATACCAACACAGACGATGGAACCTACAGAGCAGATATTGTTTTCATATCTGAAGAAACAGATGATATTTTAACAGTGGCCCAGGCGATAGGTGCCAAACCGATTATAACCTTGGTCCGACAAGAAAGCTCCAAACAGCGCCGTTCAAGTTCAACGGACATCAAAGGAGCTGAAATTAGTCGGATGAAATTGTTCTGGGAAAATAAATGTACTCCATCGACAGTTCTTAGGGAAGCCAGTAATCCTTTTGACATTGATTCCAGATATAAATCCAAAGAAAAATGTTCTACCCCAGGAGCCAAGTCTCAAAAGTCAGAACCTTCTAACGAGCCGAAAGACGTTACAAGTCAAACCAGCGCCCCAACAACAACAACAACAACTACTGCTGCTGCAAAGAAACAAGTTCCATCTTGGGAGGGTTTGGATTATAAGGAAGTGGTGAATTCTCCAGGCAGACGTAGAAACTCGAACGAGAAACATGATGACGTCAGGAAAAGTCCGTCCAAGACTTGCCACCCACGGGCTCTGCCAAGAGAGCACAAGTTACAGAGTTCTCCTCTCAAAATGTTCCCAATTGATTTAAAACCTGTTGGAAAGGATCAAAAGGAAACTCCATCGCCAAGCAGAACATGTATGTGCAGTCCTTTAAGAGTTCCAGAGCACAGACCAACAGATATGGCTCCCATTGATCTCAACATGTTTCCTGATGATGCAGTAATCGTACACCCACATGGGTTGAACCAATGCGACTCACCACAGAAGAAAAAAGATTTGACTCTTGCCCGGTCCTTCATCCCGAACGATAACCAGTTTTATCTTGGACCTCACCAGAGAGCCCATCTACCTCCATTTCCACCAGACACTCTTGAGCAAGGACACTACTTGGTGGATGATCTCGATGCAAAGACACACGAATCCTTAAAATACCAAGGTAAAAACAAATGAAATAAACTGACTATCCATCTTTTGACTTGTTTTACTTTACTTCTGTTGCCTCTTCAGGGATGTCTTTCGGTCAATTGAGAGGCAGCGTTTCTGTTCCTCTTCTTGAACAGGATGAAGTATTCTTCAATTATTTTTCTACATTCTAACAATTCCCAGCGACCAGACAAATCACTTTACTTCTTTTAACCAATTCTTCCAGATAGAGAGCATCAGTTCCATCGATACCTTGAGCCGGAGAAGAAACACCAGCAGCTCCGTCTCCGACATCAGTCTTTCGACGGATGCAGGGTCCTGGTCTACTGTAGGTAACTTTAAAATAATCTATTCTAATTTCATTTTTTTCATATTATTCCCCCCCCACCCCCCTTTTCTTTTAATTATGACTAGATGAGTGGCAGTGTTAGCAGCATTTTCCCTGAAGATGGGGATAGAAATATCCAAGGGTCTATTCAATGTGCAGTCAACTACATCCAAAAACTGGGAGAGTTCCACATCTTTGTGGTTCTCTGCAGGGATCTGGCCGTTGGTGACATCAAGAAAAGGCGTTCTGACCCGTAAGTTCTTCTTGTTGTTGATGACATTGAACCTCCATAAGATTAAGCAACCCATACATAAAAATGTACATAATGTTCAAATCTTCGTTTTAGTTTTTTAAAGACTTTGTCTGGTTTTGTAGGTACGTGAAATGTTACCTTCTACCTGACAAAATGAAGCTTGGTAAAAGAAAAACCACTGTGAAAAAGAAGTCGTTCTACCCAGTGTTCAATGAAATACTCAAGGTGCAATTAATTTGTTTCGTAAATATCGATGTTGCTTTATGAATCAATGCCATTATTTTCTGTGTTTTGTCTTTTTTTCCAAGTTTCAAATCCAAATGGAGGATTTAAAAACTCTCACTCTGAACCTCTCTGTGTGGCACAATGACACCTTTGGGCGGAACGGTTTTTTGGGTGAGGTGAATTTAAAGATGTCAGACTGGGACTTTTGCAATGCTCAGATAAATGAATATACATTAAAAGCCCAGGTAAATAAATTTCTCTGTCTTTTTAAGATGCACTCTGCTACCGTGTCACCTCAGCTCTATCTTTAGGTTTCAGCTGAAATTTCTCGGTCACCTTCTTTCCATGCCTCACAAAACAAGGGGAAGATGAGAGTAGGTCTCCGGTTTCTGCAGCAGATACCTCATGGTAATAAGTTCTCTTAACATGTTCTACGTCACTCCTTCGATAAACTTCTCGATAACTGATTTGTTTGCAGATAAAAGTCCGTGTAAGACAGAAACCAATGAGGTACATATTTGGATCAAAGACTGCAAAGATCTGCCGTCGGTCCGAGGAGTGATCATTGACCCGTTTGTCAAATGGTATGGATACTGCAAATACCTTCTAAGATAAGCTTTACAAATTGATAAGACTATAAAAAATACTTTAAAAGAGGTCTATAAATAATGTAAACTGTTAAAAGATTAATTTATTTGTATTTATCTCATTGTTTATTTCTTATTTATGATAATATTAATACATCCATTCATCCATGCATGCATCTATCAATCCATCCATCCATATATGCATTCATCCACATGTCCATATGTCCATTCATACATCTACCCATCCATCCATCCATGCAAACCATCCATCCAACAATCCATATATCTATCCGTGCACCCATCCAACAATCCACCTTAAAACATATGTTATAAAATATTATAAGAAAACATTGTCTGAACAATAAAGGATCCAGCTAAATTGCTGGTTCATGACAATCATGTGTTGACATTGCAGGTCTTATTCGGAAATAACAACACGTCTTCCCTCTTCCTGCAGCATAGTCCTACCTGATACAAGCTGGAAAGGAAGACAGAAGACCAGAGTTGTGAAGAGAACAGCTAACCCGTTGTTCAACCACACCATGGTATATGATGGATTTCACTATGAAGATCTAAGGGAGGCATGTGTGGAGATATCAGTGTGGGACCATGACCGACTGAACAACCGCTTCATCGGAGGCGTACGGTTGGGAATCGGAACAGGTGATGGGATTTTTACCAGTTGGTCACAAGTAATGGAATCCCCCTGATTTCCCACACATCCACATATTGGACAGACATATTTTATTTATTTGGCTTCATATCTTAGAACTGCCAGGACACATAGCATCAAACAAAGTAACTTCAGATGTGTACTGATGTCTTATTTTACATATTAAATATGACTGATCCTGCTACGATTGTGCCACCTTGTCCGGTTTAACCCTTATATTAAATCTGTAAATATATACATTGCTCAGTAAATGTCAACAAAAAGTAATGACCTTTCACGTTTGTGTTGCAGGAAAGAGTTATGGAGTGGACGTGGATTGGATGGACTCGACTGTTGAGGAAACAAATCTGTGGCATAGGATGTTGCACTCAAATGGTGAATGGGTGGAAGATGTCTTACCTCTGAGGAAGTTGAGCAGTAGCATGTAAATGTTTCGTGTTGTCTGCCAGCATTTGTCAGAGCATTTCAAGAGGTTTATTTATGAAATGTTAACGTTTAATGTTATTTGTAAATACATTTGTTTTGATCTTCCACATGTTACACATTTTAACATAAATAGAAGATACATTTTCTGCACAATGAACTGCCTGTAAAATTATGTGTGATTCAATAAATAAATTAAGATATCTCTCTAAATAGTACGATTTTCAAAATTGACTCATTCAAAAATCAGAATTGTACTTATTATCAAAGTGCAACAAAGACAGAACTAAATATGAAATTCAAACTTTTAATGTTATTTGTAAATATATTTGTTTTGATCTTCCACATGTTACACATTTTAACATAAATAGAAAATACATTATCTGCACAATGAACTGCCTGTTAAATGATGTGTGATTCAATAAATAAATGAAAATATTTCACTAAATAGTACGAATTTCAAAATTGACTCTCAGTTAAAAATCAGCATTGTACTTATTATCAAAGTGCAACAAAGACAGAACAAAATATGAAATTCAAATAATAAAATAAATAAAATAGGATAAAACGATATGTTTTATTCAGAATGAAAAACTATATATATATAAAGTAAATAAAAAAGAATATAAATTATAAATAAAAATGATGAACTAGTATCTACTGACTCCATTAAGAAACATCTTAAGACGTTGTTATTTGTTCAGGCTTTTCCTTGATTTTCTGGAACTCCTGTTGTGTTAACAGTTTTATCTTGACCTTTAAAGTATATACTTTATTGAATATTGTTTTGATTGTTTAAGCGCTTGGTGACCCTGGTCTGGAAAAGTGCTATACAAATAAAAATTACTTACTTACTTACTTACTACTGTATATAGCACAATTTTCAAAATTGACTCTCAGTTAAGAATCAAAATTGTACTTATTATCAAAGTGCAACAAAGGCAGAACAAAATATGAAATTCAAATAATAAAATAAATAAAATAGGATAAAATTCAATGTATTATTCAGAATGAGAATATAAATAAAATGTAAAATATAAAATTGAGTGAATAAGAATATAAATTATATAAAATAAAAATGACGAACTAGTAAAATGATTTAGGTCATCCGAGGAAGAGGAGTCATAAAAAGCAAGTTCCCAATAAAACTATGAAGACAAATAGACGTGAAATGACGTAAAAAAAACAAACGGCTTTTATATCCATATACAGTATTATATTACCGGAACTGAAATATCTACTCAGGGACTGGGTCGGACCCTGAATAGTGTTGCACCACCAAAGGTAAACAACATGGCGGCTCTGGCTCTGTCTGAGGTAGATCTCGGTTCTCAATCGATCGGAATGTCTCCGCTCACGACATTCCAGCAGTTCGTCAACGACCGTCTGGCCGCTGCTGCCCGAGACATCTTCGGCATGTACGAGCTCACCGTGAGCGGCTTACAGGACGAGGTGGACCGGCAGCGTCAACTGCTGGATGTGGCGCTGAAACCTGCGCGTCAAGCGAGAGGTTTGTTTGTACAGTCGAGCAACAAAACGAGTCTAAACAAGTCATGTTGTATTCATTTTAGTTTCGTTTGTCCTCCACGATTGCTCTTCATTCATCAACGTCAACATACTTTGCGGTATTTTTTGCATTTATACTGTCATTTGTATCAAACAAGTCCTTACAAAAAAATTTCGTTTCATTCTTTTACATTATTGACGGTTTTTGGGAGATATTCAATCGAGATTATTTTAAATTTAACTTTTAACAATTTAATCTAGAGTTCAAGTGTTTTATACATTGCCAGCAGTGACTATTAAAAACTGTAAAAGGGAAAAAGGGGAAAAAGAGCATCTATTAATCCGACAGTATGTAGGTAAGTCATTTTTATTTGTATAGCGCTTTTCCAGACCAGGGTCACAAAGCGCTTAAGCAATCAAAACAATATTCAATAAAATATATACTGTACTTTAAAGATAAAACTGATAACACAACATGAGTTCCAGAAAATCAAGGAAAAGCCTGAACAAATAAAAACGTCTTATGTACTGGTTCACATCCCATTATCATCGCTAAGTGTACACAGAAACGTATTTGTTTAACACAGAGAGTTTATTTTATACAAATGTGTAAACAAAATTAAAGTAGTTGACAGATACAGATACTTTATTGTTCCCCTGGTGGAGAAATTTGTTTGTCGAGCAGCAATAACACATCCATTCATACAAATATCCATAAAAACCAATGAATACAATCAAAATAAATACATACAAGACATATAAATGCAAATAAATTAAATGAATTCAGAATATAAAATATGTTCTTTAAGCCGATCATTTTTGGAAGTTAAATGCAAGTAACATCAAATGAAAATCAATTAAACCAAAAATAAATATATATTCATACATCATTTATTTCAATAGTAATTCACATTTATATACACATTACATACATAATAGATGTATTCATAATGAGTATATGTGAATATATATATATATATGTGTATATATATATATATAAAGTATAATTATGTTTGGAGGATTGATTTAAAAAAAAAAAAAGGTTTAAATCCGCAAAATGACAGAAATCTGGGCCTTTTTGTGACATCTCTAGTCTTCTTCAAAAAATAAAGGCTTATAAATCTCTTTTTTAATATCCCTTCCAATCACCACATTAACCACTGCGATAAAATTGTTTCCTGCATCCTGTTTGAAACAGGATCAGAATTTCTAGTATTGCCATTATCAGGGCCAGGGTTCGACCAGTTTTCCACACTGTATTGAATGATCAGAAAATTTCTAACAAACATATTAAATACATTCCACAGATCTTAGCGATTCATGCTGTATAAGAAATATTTCTGTTACGTTCCGATCGGTGATATACTGAGGAACACCAGCAGTGTCATGTGACACAGTTTGTATTGGATTGCGTCGTCAAAAGTGAGGCTCGGCTCACCGGTGCCTCACTCTGTAGTTACATCTCATACCCAAATTCAACCCGTGATATTGTCCGTCTTGTATCGAAGCCTCGACGAAAAGAATTGCTCTGGAAAAATAAAACAAGTCTGTATTTTACACTTTGGCAGACGTTTAAACTATAAGCGAGCGATATAAACCGCAAGTACTCCCGGTAATATCACAAGCACTTTAATTAAAATGTATGTATGGTTGCCTATAAGAACATAATAACAGATTACTCTGAAAATAATCCCAACCCTTAGTCAACATGAGGCACAACCTCACCTGCATCCCCTGAACACACCTCAGTGTTTGCTAGAATATCTCATTAATTTTAGCAAGAAGCTAAAAGACAGACAGACAGACAGACATTTTTCTGTCCATCAGTGAAAATACATCCATCCAAACAAACATCCATAAATACCTGTAAAACAATCAAATAAATGCATAGAAAACATAAATAATAATTCAAAAGTTGCCAACAAAAAAGTGCATGTCAAGCATGAGAGAGAGATCTGTTGTGGCCCCTTATGGCAGAAAGAAAACAAAGGATGTCTTAAAACATTCCGTTGTGCAGTGCATGGAGAGGAGCTTGTTGCTGCAGTTAATCTTCTGAGCTGCCATAGTGTCACACAGAGAGCGTCAAGGGTTACATGATGTTTTATATGAATTTGGAATTTGTTTGTGTCCTTGCAGACTTCAACGCAGCCTTTGATCCGCCTCAGCAGCAGGAGTGGAGCTCCACTCTTCAATACCAGGAACCAGATCCTCCACACGTAGGAGGGGAAGAAGTAGAGAAGAAGGAGGACGTGTCCAAGCTGGCATTCAACATCGTCGGCGTTAGAAGTGAAGGGGAGGCCGCCCAGCCCTCGCAGCTTCCACACATTAAAGTGGAAGAAGATGACGGCGGAGAATCGGCCACTTGTTCGCTGTCGCACTCTGACCACCAGAGTTCTCTCTATTCTGAATCTGAAACATCCCATGTCGGAGACTGGGGAGGAATCGGTTATAACCTGCCTGATACAAACACATCTCCATTTAGTGACAATAGAGATGATGGAAAATCTCTGAACTGCTCGGAAATCGAAGGACCGCATGCCCACGACTCTGGGCTGACGCAAGACTTGGGAGATGGGAATAATTATTTTTCTTGCCCAGTTTGCGGGAAGGTGTTTACGAGTAAAGCACATTATGAGATTCACATGAGAATTCATACCGGGGAAAAACCTTTCTGCTGTACGAAGTGCGGAAAATGTTTTAACCAGAGAGAGAACATGAAGAGACACATGAGAACGCACACCGGGGAGAGACCGTTCAATTGTTCGGTGTGCGGCAAAAGTTTCACCGACAGCGGCGACTTGAGGAAGCACATGAGAATGCACGTGCCAGAGAAAAGCTTCGGCTGCTCGTTGTGCGGGAAACAGTTCAAACAGGCGCCACTACTGAAGGCTCATCTGAGAAGGCACACTGAAGAGAAGCGTTTTGAATGTCCCATGTGTGGAAAGTGTTTTCGGGAGCGGGGAAACATGAAGATTCACATGAGGACTCACACGGGTGAGAAACCTTTTAGCTGCTCAGAATGTGGGAAACAATTTACTCAGAAAAGTAATTTAAAGACTCACTTGAAAGTGCACTTGAGAAATGACAGCATGTTGTCGGCAGCTGGTTCATCAAATCTGTTTCTGGGACATATCGACGACTCACACTGTTACACGGATTCATAGAAAGCCATTCCTTTGATTGTTTTGTCAAATGTTTTTGTATCTGATGTCACTGAATTCAACAATTTAGTTGATATTTTTTCAAATTTACATAATTATTGTTTTTTAATCTCTCTTATCTTCCTTCCTTTAACAACGTTTACCTCTTGTATAGCTTTTCTCGCTATCCTCAGTATGGAGTTAAACATAAATGTGATCATTTCTTTTTCTTTTAACTAAAAACTGCCTTTTAATAATCATTAAATCTGACATTATAGTGTATTTAATTTTACAACGGAATCCATATGCAGCTATTCTCTGGCTGTATATCGAACAGAAATGTTTACCAGATTATATTTTAATGCATCAAAACACTCTACAAACTTCATCAACGTACTTTCCAGCAAGTATAAACAATAAGTATTTGTTTTCATCAGTTTGATACTCTTACTTGCAAAGTTTTGTTAATTTCTTTTAAGAAATCTGACCAAGATACAGAAACACTGGTTAAGGGAAGAAATTGCATTTTGACTTTACACATTTTAAATACAGTTTGGATATACATTAACTATTTTCATGTGTGTGTGTGTGTTTGGATAAATAAATAAACAAACGTTATCGTGTCTAACTTATTCTGCAACAACCTGGAATATTAACGCTATTTTTTTCAAATTATCAACTTTCTTTGAAGCTTCAGAAAACAACATTTTCAACATTTAGGCAACATTTATTTGCGTTCACATGATCCGCCTGATATTAAACTATGGTTTAAAGACATTATTGCCCGATTTCAGAGACCTTGACTGTCCACCCTTTTTTCAACTCTTTGAGGCTTCAGAAAACAACATTTAATAACATATAAATAAATGAATAAATAATTAAGGAGTTAAAGGGCTCGTTAACTCAATTAACATATTACAAAAATTGACTAGTATATTTATCGAAAGTGTACGTTATCGTACAAATTACTGTATAATTAATGTTTTCAAATATACTAATACTTGTTTAATATGCGTTTTACTATTTTATACACTTGTGAAATTCTATGAATAATGAAAAAAAGTGTATAAAATAATAGTTTTCAGTGTGGGATTGTTTTGGGCACTAAATGTAGGCAAAATTATATTTTAACAATACGATTATTTTCTGATCTCAATTTTGGGGATTTTTTTCTTTGGTGACGCGAATATCTCCGGCTTAAAACCTTTTTAACAAACCATATACGTGTGTGTTTTAATTACATTTGAAACCAATTGTCTGATAAGTTTAATTTACAAGGGTTTTTTGTGTTTCCTCTTGGTCGATTCTGCTCAATAGGTGAGCGGAACCATTGTTTTCAGCTGACGCGGCCGGACACTGAGAGTGCAACACATGCGGAAGTAAACAGAAAGATAGGGCTGCGGACCACAGGAGTTTCAGTTCTTATGTCGAGATCAAAAGTAAAACCTTTTTCTCGTACAAATCCATGGTCATGATGAAACAGCCGGAGTGGGACAGTAAAGGTTGGTTGAAGCGAAATTATTCTCCAAGTTCGACGTTACTTCAATTTGCGTGAGAATTGGGAAATTTAAGTAAAAAGAACCAATTACTGAATATACTTGTGTATATTTAATCAACTGTTACTCTTTTAAATTTGTTGCTTAAGTTGCGATAATTAAACATAAGTGTGTTAAAGAAATTAAGTTCCGGATATTTTAGGTCTTAAAAAAATGTAGAAAAACTGCCTTTAAGCTGTCATGTAAAAAATGACACTGTCTACATGACAGTTTATACGTTTTTTCCATAGACTGGCAATAACTTTGCCTGTCTCTGAGAGAGATAATGGAATTTATTAACATAGATACTTCGACTAATAGCTTGATCAAGCCTTTATGTAACCATTATCTTGAGTACGATTAGATTCTGCTTTGAGTTTGGTTTTGTTTGATTAAAAATTATTATACACTATACGTATACGCCATACTTAAATTAATGCTAAAAGATAATCAAAATATAAAGTATAAATTACTAGCTTCATCTAAAAGCTTCAACGTTTGAATACACATTCACAATCAACATTTCACTCAGACTGATTTACGCTGTTTCAAGACAAGCTTGTAACAGAATTAGAGAAATTATACCGGATTATTTAAACATCTGTTCGTCTGCCTTTTCACACCTGGGGCTAGAAGACAAAGGCATCCACCCACTGGAAGCTAGGAAGTTACTCTGCAGGTGATCGAGACATAGACAACTTGAAAGAACCATTTGCGCCGGGGAAATTTCCCTTAAATATAGCGATTTTTCTACAGTTCGAGACCGTCTCTCCCTGAGCTATCCGCGTCCGATCGATCGTAAAGCTTGTATTTTGTTTGACTTGAAGCGGCGAATAAACGACCCGTGACACTCTGCATTGACCATTTGCCTCCATAAAGCAAAGTATTAAAACCCGGAAGTGATGTCATGTTGGAGTGACGGAACGGACTCCAGTTTTGACCGTTTTAGTGTTGAAGTTAAAATTTAAATTGCGTTTTTTTATTGTTCTCTTTTTAATAATATTTATTGTTTGTTTTGCATTCAGAAGGTTATTATGAAAATTCTACATGTACTACCAATGATCGAGGAGACTCTAAGAATAGTGTGTTTGTTTGTTCGCAGGAGCAGATGTTACCGAGCCGCAGGTCCGGAGCACTAATCTGAACCGGGGGGAACCAGAACCTCCACACGTTAAAGAGGAAAATGAGGAGGAAGAAGTCTCCAGTGTCCATTTTGATTTTGTCGTGGTAAAGATTGGAGAAAATGAAGATGAACGAGAGGAAGGGCCTTCAGAAAGCAGCTCAAGTCAACATACAAAAGGAGATAGTGTAGAAAACTGTGCAGGCCACCTGTTAGAATCGCAATTTCACACTCAAAGACGGAGGACAAACTCACCTGGATATGATTCGGATGACAGTGGAGAATGGAGGAAATCCAGTAACATTCACTTGATTTCCAACTCTGTAGATCGTCAAGTAGAGTGTGTGATTGAGACAAGAGACGATGACAGATCGCTGACCTGTGCTGGATGTGGGAGGGAATGTTCCTCCCAGGAAGAGCTGACTCAGCACAAAGAATATTGCAAAGTAGCAAAAATATTTTCATGTTCGTTTTGTGGAAAAAGTTTCACGAGAAAAGGTGCATTAAAAGAGCACCTTATGATTCACACTGGAGAAAAACCGTTCTTCTGCTTGGAGTGTGGTAAAAGCTTCATTCACAGCGGTAAACTTAAGATCCACATGAGAACTCACACAGGAGAAAAACCCTTTTGCTGCTCGGATTGTGGAAAGTGTTTCACTGAGCGAGGGGATCTGAAGACTCACACCAGAATCCACACAGGAGAGAAACCCTTCTGCTGCTCGGAGTGCAGTAAATGTTTCAAGCAGAGTGTGCATCTCAAATCTCACATGAGAATTCACACGGGAGAGAAACCTTTTCGCTGCTCGGAATGTGAAAAATGTTACAGTCAGAGACAACATCTTAGCAGACACATGAGGAGTCACACGGGGGAGAAACCATTTCGCTGCGTGAAATGTGGTAAATGTTACATTCAAAAGGCAGACCTAGAGACTCACACAAGAATTCACACCGGAGAGAAACCGTTTGGTTGCTCAGTGTGTGGAAAGTGTTTCAAGCAAAGGGGTCACCTGAAGAGACACATGAGTCACCACAATGGACACACTGTGGGGAACGCTTTACTTCAGGAGAGTATATAAGAGGGAGTGTGGATGCTGTTGAGAAAATGTATGAACTGCAAAACTGCATGCTCTGGCAAATAAGGCCTTCACCATTTGTAATTCTCAGTGTTTAAACATTGATTTTATTGTTATTAAAAACTGCTCAAAACAATGATCCACTTCTTCCCTTGGAAATAAAATCCAAATCATCTTGTATATATTTTTTAAACCAACAGCGTATTTATTGCATACATGTGATAAAAACCACAAGCTTCAGTTTAACTTTTTTTTTTTAAGTTGTGTAATAGGTCAACATTTAGATTTGGTTCTCGAAATTCAGAGAAAAATAAGAAATTCATATCTAAAGTTTTCAATTTAAATAAAGTGAATATAAGTCTTTATTAAAGATCTAAGAATCTAAACTGTAGATTTTAGACAAGTTTACAAATTGAAATCAATGCAGGTGTGTTGGGTTTGCTTATGTAGTATCGAAGAATCAACACTTAAATCAAACAATGTGAATAAAAAACTGATCCACACACAGAGACAATAGACACCATTAAAACAATATAATTTATTTGTTGAATTTCAAGTATGGTAAAGTTAAAGGTAATTTGCTATAAAAAAAATAATTTTGGACCTTTACAAGAAAAGAAAACACACATTATACACATTGAGGTACATGCAATAAAGGGTTGGTTCGACATTTATGAGTGTCAGATTAAAAAACTGACTTATTGTTTAAACGATGATGAGAAATCAGATCTTGGTTCAAAGACACACTTTGTTTCTAATTACAATGAGAAAGAACCAGCAGTGTTTCCAGTTCTCTGTCTGAATCATTTCTGAGGCACAAAGAGTTTAGGTAACTGTTATATCTCCATACCAGTTCCACAAGCCCTAAATTATTTGACTCCAAAGGTTCCATACAAATACACACTTGGATAATTAGGACCCATATCCTGAACACATAAGATTAACACACAGAAAAAAAGTAACACCATGAACAAGATAGTAAATTACTGACGTAGATGTAACTTTGTCTGATGCCCTTGTTAATCAAACTGTTTATTTTAAAATACAAAAAAGGTTTTGTATTGTATCGTAAAATAAACAAAAGCATTGCATAAATCCTATGCACAATACCTTTTATTTTTTATTTTTTGTGTGAAGAAGAACATGTTTTTTCAAATCTGAGGGCAGTCTGAAACATTTACCACAATCTGAGCAACCATGTGGTTTCTCCCCTGTGTGGATCGTCATATGCGCTTTCACTGCATTCATCCTTAAAAAACCTTTGTGACAGATGGAGCAGGTGAAAGGTCTCACTCCTGTGTGCTCCGAGATGTGACCTTGTAACGACTCTTTTGTTTTGTAACTCTTGTAGCAAACAGAGCAAGTGTACGGTGTCTCTCCACTGTGTAAGAAAACATGGCGATTGTAGTCGTAACGCCGAGCAAAACCTTTGTTACAAACTGAGCATGTGAAGGCCCACTTCTCAGAGTGCAATCTCTGCATGTGGCGTCTCAGAATCAACGAAGATTTATACGATTTGTGGCAGACTGGACAATCGTGTTTTACTTCTGAGTGAGTTTCAAGGTGTTTTTTCACATCGCCTTTGAAACCAAATCTTTTGTCACACTTGGGGCAACTGAATGGTTTTTCTCCAGTGTGGATTCTCAGGTGAGTGGCAAGATTTGAGGAACTGCTTAAGGATTTGCCACAAAGAGGACACCTGCATCTTTTAGAAATCGGTTTCTTGTCAACACACTTGTGGTTTTTAACTTGTGTCAGCCAATGGAATTTTCTGTTGCAAATATTGCAGCTGTACCTTTTCTCTCCTGTGTGGATCGACATATGGTCTTTCAAACTATCCTCCCGTGCATATGACTTATCACAAACTGAGCAACTAAAGGGTTTCTCTCCCGTGTGGACCATCATGTGTTGAATCAGACGGCCTTTGTTTCTCCACGATTTCCCACATGTATTGCAAATATGTGCAGTTTTCTTTAGAGTCGCTTTGTCGGGCGATTTGTTCCAATCCACACTGTCGTCAGTGTCAGATTCTGAAGAAGTAGAAGGAGGAGGAGGAGGAGGAGGAGGAGGAGGAGGAGGAGGCCTCTTTTTAACAGCTCTATGTTTTTTGACGTGCCGAGTTGAGCTCCCGGCTGGATCCTCTTGTTTCTCATGAGGATCTTGGGAGCTCAACCTCAGCTTCATCCTTGTCTTCATCGTTTCCAGAGCTTGGATTCTTGACTGAGCTCCTCTTTCTCTTCCTCTTTTATACCGGGCTTCTTGCTCAGGAAGTTGAAGATCTGCAAGAAAATTGCTAATTAAAAACTTGATGTTACACAAGAAAGAAGATGAGATGGTGTGAGGGAGGAGGCTGCTAAATACCTTCCAAGGAAACATTTGTGCTGCAACTCACGACGAGAAAGATATTATAGTCATTCTTTTGTTTCATCAAATACACATCGCAAAATAGTAACCATGGATCTGGTCTCTCAACGCTATTAATAAAAATGTTTCTAAACAAAGAAATAAGGTAAGTAATGTCTACGTCTGGACAAACGCGCTGGATTCCTGGGGCAGGAAGATCATGCGTCACTCAGATTTATAGTTCACCGCACGACTGATACCAACTTGGAGAGGTTTACGGCTCAGCTGTACGGATGATTCGGCCATTTGGATGAAAAATGTCCCGAAATAAAGACCTGTAATCTGAATCTGAACTCTCCCTGACTGGCCTTGGAAAGCTGGTTATCCTCATCGTGTTCTTTTCTTATCTGCCAGAGAACGTACATGGCTGCACCTCAGTCTGCCTGATTCTCATTTGTGTTTCTCTACTCTTGGCTTTACTGATAACATTTTGTTTTACTCGTTTGCTGGATCAACGACAAATTATTCTCCTAAAACATCCCTTTAAACCTTGGTTTAGCTACAAGCGTTCACTACTCAATTTACCCTGTAAATAGAAATCTAGATTAGCTTTATTGAGTCAAATGTAAAATAAAAACAAATGTACTAAAGTTTGATGGATGTTTGTAAAGTTTAGTTTTTACTGTTTACTTGTAAAAAAAAAACTAAAAAAACAGCAACTACTGTGAATCTTAGATAAACTCATTTAAAGCAGCTATATGCTACTTGAAGTCGAGCGACGCCAGTGGACTGAACTGGTAGTGTTTAGCCCGACGGAAGACTACATTTCCCATGAGCACTCGCTAAAGATTTCAGCATTTCGACGAAACTTTAGTCTGATCGAACCTGAACCGTCTTAAATAGTGAATTGCCCTTTTTTTTTGTTTGTATTTTTTTTGTGTTGTTTTCATGACTTTATTTGTTTGTAGGGTATTATTCTAAATTTCGAAAAATATCAATAAGAAAAAATACTCACCGCTTTTGTGCTGCTCGGCGTGGATTTGAATTGTTTGGAGGGAGTTGTTTGGATCTTGTCTCGCGGCGTTTCCTCCAGTGTGTACCCGGAGTAGACTTCACTGGCCTCGAACAAAACTTCCTCACAAGACTTGTCGGTGTCGCCTCGTCTCCAAAAAACTAGTGACTGTGTCGAGTCATCCAGGAAAGACAATAAAAGAAAGTCTACGAAGCGTGTGTCGAGTCATCCAGGAAAGACAATAAAAGAAAGTCTATAACACGTTCTCCTCGTGACCAGAGAGAACCCCCACCGGATGTGAGAAGCGACGCTGGACCAATCCGAAGCGAGATCCACCCTGTTCTGTCCATAAAATGGGTCGCTATAGGAACCAGATAGTTGTCGTCTTCTCTACATCTAGGTCCAGACTGTTATGACTTTAGCTTCCTCTGTTAGCAAGGTGTCATTCCCGAATTACTTTTGACGTGGTAGGACTCTTCGGAGAGATTGGTCGATGATGAATCAAAAACACCACACGAAGTCAGAATCAAGGTTCAGCCTGATGAGGAGGAGAACCCAGCCAGCTCAATACAAGTTACGACTTGCTCCTGCAGCTGCTCACTGAGTTCTGATCTCCTGCACATTTCAGCGTCAATTTATTGTAAAGTTCCACAAGTCACAGACAGTTTAACATGCGTTATCAGTTCCTCATATCTTCAAGAGGTCCTTACGGGGCCTCTGTGGCAGAGGTCAGCCCGAGGGCCTCAGCAAAAGTCCCTCCAATATGCTGATACATTACTTATTATCTAAACACAGTGCTCGTTACCGTGACTTGGCATACTGATCAGCCCAGCCATACATACCGTATACGTATATACTGCTTGGCTGCTCATACCGTGACTTGATATATTGTGCAGCTTTATCTATTCATGCGTAACTCAATACAATGTATAACGTTTGACATATTCCACAAGACCAACGATAGGTGAAGACAATCGAGCCAGAGCTCTGTAAATGCGAGCTTTTCCTCTGTCGATCCAATAAATATTTGTGACTTTAACTTAGTTTCTTGGAACTTCTTCGCAAGATTGAACAGAAATGATCCATCCCTTCAAAAGATGGTGGATTTTTTTTTTCTTTTTAAAGAAACAGACTGAAGCCAAGTACATCTTTTATTTTATTATCAGAATCATTTGCGCACAAAAAATGCAATGCTCCCAATTGTCCACATGATGGCAGGGTAGAGCAAATAAAGCCTCACTAGGCTTTGCTCCAGCTGTAAGAAAATGTGTATGTTAAAAAAGCTGATGTTATACAACAAAGAAAATTTTACAACGCAAATTTTTTTTTCTTTGCTGTGTGAAGTAGAACATGTTTTTTCAAATCCGAGCGAAGCCAGAAACATTTACCACAGTGTGAGCAACTATGAGGTTTCTCCCCTGTGTGAATCTTCATGTGCTGCTTCAATACAATACTGGTTCCAAGACCTGTGTGACAGATGGAGCAGGTGAAAGGTTTCACTCCCGTGTGCTCCGAGATGTGACCTTGTAACGTTGTTTTCGATTTGAAACTTTTGTAGCAAACGGAGCAAGTGTACGGTGTCTCTCCACTGTGTGAGAAAACATGGCGATTGTAGTCGTAACGCTGAGCAAAACCTTTGTTACAAACTGAGCATGTGAAGGCCCACTTCTCAGCGTGCAATCTCTGCATGTGGCGTCTCAGAATCTGGGGAGTATTATACGATTTGTGGCAGACTGGACAATCGTGTTTTACCTCTGAGTGAGTTTCAAGGTGTTTTTTCAGATCGCCTTTGAAACCAAAACTTTTGTCGCACTCGGGGCAACTGAATGGTTTTTCTCCAGTGTGGGTTCTCTTGTGAAGGGCGAGACTTCCAGGACAGCTAAAAGATTTCCCACAATCAGGGCAACTAAAATATCTATTAGAACAAGACCTTTTAGAACGTTCTTTCACGTTAAGACACTTATGGTTTTTAACTTGCGCCGGCCAATGGAATTTTCTGTTGCAAATATTGCAGCTGTGCCTTTTCTCTCCCGTGTGGGTCGAAATGTGGTTACGCAAAGTATGCCCCCTTGGAAATGACTCATCACAAACTGAGCAACTGAAAGGTTTCTCTCCCGTGTGGACCCTCATGTGTTGGATCAGATGGAATTTGTTTTTCCATGATTTCCCACATGTATCGCAAATGTGTTCAGTTTTCTTTACAGGCTCTTGGTTCCAATCCTCACTGTCGTCAGTGTCAGATTCTGAAGAAGAAGAAGAAGAAGGAGGAGGTCTCTCTTGACCAGCTTCATTTTGTTTGACATGTTCAGTTGAACTTGGATCATTTTGGTCCTCGTGAGGCTGAAGGGAGGTGACCTCAGATTCCTCGTCTTCCATCTTCCATCTAGGGCTGCTTTTTATCTTGGATTCACCGGCATCTTGGCTGATATCCTCCTGCTCTTCCTCTTTGATAGCTGGCATCTCAGATTCTTCCAGCTTCACACTGAGGCTCAACTCATGCTTGGGATGTTGAAGATCTGCCAGATAAATGCATATTAAAAACTCATTTTGTACAAGAAAGAATCATAGATACGATTGAGTGAGGTAGATAAGAGTATATAGTATGTATTGTTATAATATACATTAAGGATTCCCCTAATGTTCACCTTAGGTACTTCTCCTTTCATTTGTTTGTGGAGGCACTCATTTTGTTAACGCATCGAAGAAAATGAAATCATTTTAAATTTTGTGTTGCGTTAAGAAACAAGTAACAATGGGCCACAAGTTCAAATAAAGTTATTGCTCACTGCTAAGTCTCTGAAAGCCTTGTCCCGATGCAGATAATACTATATACTTTTTAATCAATGTCCAGTAACTTAATAAGTCCAGCATCTGTCAAAAGTCTGTTCAAGAATAAGCCAAGTGTTAAAATCTATCAAGAGAGTAACAGAAGCAACGCCAAAGCACCTGGACTTTGAACAGAGTGACCCCCTAAACATTTGCACTGCCATAAAATGCATCCCTGCCCCCACTTGGGATACAAGACATTCCTTCACACATTGGATATAAAGGTTTACGGTGAAAGCATCTACTTACAAATATACTTCCAGTAAATAAAGACGCTACATTTGATACTATTTACCAAAGTTTGATGCACGTTCTTTTTTCTTTTAGGAGATCAAAGTAATAACTGAGTCTATGTTACAGATCATTTAATTGAATCTTGGGGAAATAAATGTTATATATTAAATCAGCAGTTTAACGCCCTAGGAATTTAGTGTAAACAAACGAGTCCCCGATAATAAAAGACTCACCGCTTCTGTGGTTCTCGACGTGGATCTGAATCATGTCCATCCTGAAGTTGGTTGGTTTCGGTCCAGCGGGGTTTCCTCCACTGTGGACAAAAACTCGGCCGAAGTAGAATTTCTGCCCCGCCCTACTGTATTCCTATGCGATGACGTCACCCGCTGCAAAAGTCTTTAAAAAAATACTTTTTTTAGGCGTAAATTAAACGATCGAAACGCAAGTCGTACCACATATATATTTCATTTTTTACATAAATGTATTATGATTTACTTTAAACGGAAAGCAGATCCACGCTCATAGACATGAAGTCGCACGCATATGACGTCAGATCAAAACAAACGTCACGTGACTATTTGTTTCGTAGGACTATTAGTCGCAAGCATTATGTTTTTTTACGCATCGCAAATTAAGTGTACGCCTTTTATCTCATTAAAGGCTGAAATAAAGTTTTTTAAAGAACTCGTTTTAGAAATACGGTTTTGTCGTTGATGTAGTACCAGCTTTATACCACAAGATGGCCCAGTGACCCGGGATATTGCCAAACAGCTGCCTTGTGGTCATTTATTCAGATTTATCTACGGATCAATCGCGACAAAATGCGTCACACCAACTTGAACCGCGTCCTTGAAGAAGTTCGTATTCGTTTAAAAAATATAAAAACAGACTACTCTCTTAATTTTTTAAGAAAAAAAAGTTTTGGAAGAAACATCTCTGTGGTTCTCCTTGAAGCAGATTTACTTTTATTAAACTATACCTATTTCGATGTAAGCTGTAAGGCAGATATTTCCATTTGAGAGTACACAAACCATGTGTTGTGAACCAGCTCAGGGGTCACTATTACACGACACGATCCAGAAGGTGCGACAAGATAGTGTGAGGCAACACTTTCACAAATGAGATCAGAGGTGTGAGACCTGGTGCTGCTCTAGCCGAGGTCACTCCAATTTGAAGTTGATTTCTTTTTAAAACAACTAATAATAATGGGTGAAATAAGTGGCTTTCAATTGATGGCATGACCAACCCTCATATGCAAAACGTATTTGTAAATAAAGATCTATCAGTTTATTCAATATATTAAAGAAAACTGTTCAGTTAAAGTTCAAGATCAGTCAAAAAAGTAACTCTTTGTGCTCGACATCCCAAAATCGAGACAGAATAATATAAAACAGGGGTTTGAAACTCAATCAGATGAGGTGTTCAAATGTTATGTCATGGGCCAAAAAGATCATTTACAAAACTGTTTTTAACTGAAAATAAATGTATGATTGCTGTAACGTCTTTTCGTGTTCAGAGTCTTATTTTATTTGTTTTAAGTCCTTTTTGTGGTCATTCAGTGCTTGTCCTTAACTTTAAAATGGTAGAAATGAAGCTCAATGGGCACTTGGGACAATTCACTTTTTACTTTTTATTTGCCTGACCATAAGAGGTCGAAGACAAACTATTTTATGTTAAATTGGAAATCAAATTATACATTCTCTATGAATAAAGACCTTCTTGATTAATATCAAATAAACTGTGACTCAAACTAAACTTTTAAATAGGATTAATTAAATGCCATTTTAAATGCATTATCATTATCAGTAGACATCAAAGTTCTAAATCAAAATGGTTTCCAAATAATCAAAGTTCTTCCATACCGACGATGTCAAACACACGCTGATCCCTCGTCAGTTTGTGTTCCATTGTGACGACTGATTGCTACAACCTGCTCCAGGTGAGCATCGTGAGCCACTTCCTGTGACCTCACTTCCTGGATTTCCCCCTTTTTTCCCCCCCTTGATTTATATCCTTAAACTTAATAGTGTTCTCCAAACACTTTCATCCTGTGATGTGAGTTTTACTCTTAGTGGAACCTGTGGTATAATTATTTACATTGATCATATTTGTTCCTTGTCTTATCTTAAGCACTGGTATCTTTTCAGGTGAAAATATACACAAGTGATGTAAAAAGTATTGTATCCAGCCCCAAAAAAACCTTATTTAAAACCAAATGGTTAAGAATTGATATTGTTTGTACTCGTTGTTCTTTACAGAATCATTCAGACCCAAATGATTATAATAATTATATTTATCTGTTTTTTTTGTTGTTTTTTTCCTCATTTTCTTTCCACAAATGAGATAAAGCAGGCAAAGGAAAAGTGTGGCCCGGGGGCCAGATGCGGCCCTTTAACTGTATTTATATGGCCCTCATGAGGTCAGTAGAACATGAAGAAAGACATTTCTGACAACTAGCTATTTTTATTTTGTATTAATTATTGTATGAACTCGAAATACAACTTTCTTAAGTTCAATGGGACTATTAACCTTTTTGTGAATATTATAGTCCCTCAAAATTCAGTCATTGTCTCCAGCTTTATCCCTTACTGGGGTCGCGGGGAGACTGGAGCCTATCCCAGTATCACAGGGCGAGAGGCAGGGGACACCCTGGACAGGACACCAGGCTATCGCAGGACACACACAAAGACAGACAACCATTCACACACACACTCATACCTATGGACAATTTCCCAAAAATTCTCAATCAATCACTCTGTATGTTTTTGGACTGTGGGAGGAAACCGGAGTGCCCGGAGTAAACCCACGCAACACAGAGGGGGGAGAACATACAAACCCCACACAGAAAAGGTTGGGCTCAGCCTGAACCAGCAATCTTCTTGCTATGAGGCGACCGCGCTAAAATAATAACTAAAAAGTTTTTTTTTTTTTTAAATGAATGGCTTACGAATATTCTTGTATATATTCTTTTAATCTCTTTTTTAACTTGACGGTCCCTTGCAACTAACATGAATTGCCAGCCCCTAAGATAAAGGATGATAATAAGAGTAAAAAAATCACAACACAACAGTTGTTGTCACTGATAAGCAGCATTCCAGGACAGGAGGGGGAAGGTGGGGGTCAGCAAATGTGAAAACAGTGGACACACACACACACACACACACACACACACACACACACACACACTGGTGAGGAGTAATGAGTGTCCCAGCAGTTGTTTTTCCAGAGCTGCAGGAGACCAGAACATTTGTGAGACACGACTTTTGCTCCGGTGTCCAAATTGTCGTGGAGTCAAATATTGGTCGCGACCTTTGACCGCACGAATACGAGCGGATACACACTTGTCGACCGTCGCCGATGACGCGTGAGATCCGTTATCAGTTGCTTTCCAAAGGAGCATCTCGTCAATCTCGCATCTACTAACGTTCAATCAGAGGGTAATCTGAGATGGGAGATGACCTCTTGACAGAGGCGGGGGAGGAGGAAGGGGTGAGTGAAATCTCTGCAAAGAGAGAGAGAGAGAGAGAGAGATAACACATTATCTTTGTGAGCAGAGATGAGATCAGAAACTCTAAAGTCTGAGGCCTCGATTCTCATCTGAGATTAAAAATAAATTAGTAAGTAGGTAAGTAATAGTTATTTGTTAAAACAATACACAGTTAAAATATATACTTTAAAAGGCAAAGACACATGAGACAAAGTCCCAGAAAATCAGGGAAAAGCACAAATAAAAATGTGTTAAGATGTTTCTTGAAGGAGTCAGTAGATCATCAAACACAGAGATGGTTCCAAAGCTTAGGAGCAACAGTCTGGAAGGATTTCTCTCCTCTGGTCCTGAAGCGTGTTCAGGAACCATCAGTAGATTCTGATCCACAGACCTCAGAGCCCGAGCTGGGGTGTAAGTCTGGATCAGATCACTGATGGAAGGAGGAGCCTGACAATGAATAGATCTGAAAGTAAGAACCAGAATTTTAAAAATTGATCCTGAAAGAAACTGGCAGCCAGTGAAAAGTTTGAAGGACAAATGTGAGTTCTTCTACTAGAGCAGCTCAGAATTCTCGCTGCAGAGTTTTGTATTAAGTGCAGGCGAGACAGATCTTCTTATTAGATTCGAAAAACAGATTCTCGTAAAAACGCTATAGCATTATTATTACACTTATTAAAAGTGCACATCTATTTGAATAAAATCTATAAAAACAAAATTAACATTGCAACAGGTGTGATTATTCCTTAACACTTCAATTAGAGGATATTAAATTCGACGTTTATATACAGTATATTTAAGGAGTGTCAAACTCAATCATATTAGGCCCCATTTTAGCAATTTTTTTAACCAAATTTAGTGTAACAGGAAGTAGGAGTCTGTTTTTTATATATGGAGGTTCAATTTACCTAAATTGAATTCGTCCTCCTTCACCAAATAACCGCCGCAATTTCAGTTAAACTCGTATTGGTGGTTTCTATAATCTGTTCCTTATTGTTATCTTAAACACTGGCATCTCTGTAGGTCACAATATCAACGTTGATTTACTTTAAAAAAGTGTAATATTAATAGGCAAGATCAACAATTATAGTTTCAGTGGGACCAATGGGCCACATGTATGTTTAAAACCCGGGGGCCTCTAGTGGGACCTCGGGGCCTTAATTTGATTCCATGGTTTGTCATGCAGTTAAAAGATCTCAGGATGGATTTTGTTTTAATCCACTTAAAGTTAATCTGTAAACCAGCGACACAACATGTTTGCTTTGATGTACAGGTCACATGACATGGCGAATCCAAATCTCTGCGCGGATGAATCAGTTTGGTCGATTTGGGAAAAAGGAGAATAATGTACCGGGGTTACAAAGATCATGGCTTGAAGGATTTATTTTTGTAATCAGGTTTTATGGCGACAAAGCATTTTACAGTAGAGTGGAAACACATGGAGTTTAAGTAACACCTTGTGATTTAACAACAAAATAAACTGTGAAAGATGTTTAATGTGGACTGTATGAGACATTCACGTGATAACATAATATCCCAGATTAGTTTCACAATACTAACAATTTCAGTTTAAACTTCTAAAAATACGTTAGACATGTATTTGTTTAAACTAAGATTCATGTTCAAATCACAGCAAATAATTTGAAGTACTTGTTAAATGTTAAAATATAATTACTTTCAATGATTAAAAAAAAAAGATCAGTCTTTGCAGTGGTTTATTTTGTATGTGTTGCGTCTATTAGAAACATTACGACTCATTGCAGTGGCGATTTTCACACCGAGTTAATCGTCAGCACATGCCGAGGCATCACGCACGCGCACAGGCGATTCATTTGAAAAAAAAAAACTACCAAAAAATAAGTATTACTTTCAATATCAAAATGTAAAAGTATCCCAACATATCTTGTATTATATCTGTTTGTAATATCTTTCTTAAATCGAAAATGGATTTTTTCTTTTTTTTCACAAAACGCATTTTTCATTAACAACTAACTAAAGTAACCCATTTGGTTTAGGTAGGTTAGGTTAGGTATAACTTTATTGATCCCTCAGGAGGTCTCCTTCAAACAATACAGCATTTTTTTTTAAATAAATAAAAATAAAAATAAAATAAGAACAAGAACAAAGAGAAATAAATAGAAAGAAAGTTTCTATTGGATGAAAAAATAATATTGTATTCAATAAACGTTCGTTTGAAATTAAATTAAATCTGTGTTTGTAAAAAAACAATATTTCAGAACAAATATTTCACCTGGTCGCGACCCATTCTAAAGCCAAATGGATGATGGAATGAAAAGCAAAAAAAAATATCAACGTGTTTCTAACATTTGATTTATTTCTCATTGATTATTGTTGTCGATCTGAGTTTGGACAGATTGGATTATTCTCCTCCCCCCTAAAGAAGCCCCCCCCCCAGTACCTCCTGACTCCAGTCCCCCGGCGGGGGTCCAGTTGGGCTTCTCTGCGGGACGGTGAGAAATCTTCAGCCATGAGGTTTGCTGAGAAAACATTCAGGAGCAAAGTTACGCACCATCTGCGCGAGAGAGCGCGGGGGGCCACAGTAAACTAATTAACGGCAGAAAATGAGTTGGACCCCCGCCCTCCCGTCCATTAGCGAGGGATCGACACTCGACATTCTTGCGGGCTCGATACCTTATAATGGTCCACTTTAGCTCAGCACTTTTCATAATGTGTGGAAGAATCGTGTCCATCATTATGGACACGATTATATTATTATATCACAGAGACTCGACGTGTTATTTTACATTCATATCTGAAAACAAAAGCCTTTACATAGAATCCAAACTAATCGTAAATAACTATTACAATAAAAAGTCTACGTGAAAAACAAATACAAAAAACAAAACTCATAAAAAATAATCCATTTTCATTAAACAGATTTACAAAAAAATAAATGTACAAAATTAAAATTAAACGGTTAAAAATAAATGGTAATTCTTACTAATATAATAATAATAAATATGTTTTTCATTTCTGGGTCACCGAAGAAAAAAACAGTTAATCCTGTAATAAGGAATAGTTTTTAACATACAGTAAATACTTCGATACTAAACGTTTGCAATGATCAATACAATAAAACATACTGGTGTTTGTGAGATCTATCTATTAACAATGTTAACATTTTGTCCTCCGCTTTCATCATTGTGAGTATTTAGACCCTCAAAAAGAGCGATATGAAAAGATATTTATTCAAAATATATATTTTAAATCATCTAGATTAACAAATTCTTTTTTAAAACTACATTTGTGAGGTAGCATGCTGAGCTATTGATAGTCCATTAAGGAGGATTTAACAGTAATAATATAATATCATCATATTATTTGAGATAAACTCTTATAGTAAACCATTTCCTCAATACTCTGAAAAGTATACAATCATCCAAATACAACACTGTTATGACCAGAAATAAATAAATAAATGAAAAACACGTTTCCAAAAAAGAAAAAATAATAATATAACAGTTGATATTCTGTGAAGGAAAGTATAAATATTTAAGCACACATAACAGTAAAGCACCAAAAACAAATATCCAAAATACTACATTCCACGTTTTTACTAAAGAGAGAAAAAACAAAACAGCTTTTTTTTTTTTTCCATTGTTGGAGATGATTAAAAGGATAAACCAATCTCAAGAATCAACGTGCGCGCGCACACGCACCCACTGGCGCATAAACAAGCGTGCCAGCAGCAGTTGTTTTCCCAAGAGCTGCAGGAGACCAGCAGGACAATTTGGGGGGTGGGGGGGCTCGACCCCAACTTTTGCTCTGGTGTCCAAATTGTTGGAGAGTCAAATATTGGTCATTGCCCCCCATCCTGCCCCCCGTTGATATGTTTTAACTTTTTTTTTCATTATTATTATTATGACCCAAAAGCGCCCGAGATTATTATTTAAGAATGATCTATATTTAGCAGTGTGGAATAAGTAAAATAATATATTTTAAATCGAATCTAAACCTTTTTTTTAAAACGATTTATCTTATCTTTAACCGTCGTTATCAGGCAAACGCGTTTATTTTCGCACTTGTTTAAAAATCCATTAAGTTGTTAGTGAAACGATAATTGAAGGCGTGTTGTCTTTTCATCACATTTACACCCCGATGTTGATGTTGACTGATGGTTACCTGCGTCTGACGTCACACTCAACGTCCCGCCCCTCCTCGCCGCCCCCCCGCCGCGACGCCGCTGTATAAATCCCCCCTCACACCCGCTCAGCCTCAAATCTCGGGATCACACCCTGCACACCTCGTGGACGCACCGGTTTTTTTGCCGCTTTTAAAACAGAACCAGGATGAGTTCGACGTGTCTGGTCCTCCAGCAGACTTCCTTCTGCGCCCCGAAGTTCTCCCGTCCGCTGACCAGTAGCTCGGACCCGAGTCCCGGGTGAGTCCAGCTCTTTATATCTTACAATTTACATGTTATTTTAATCAAATACAACATCTATTTCTAATCCTTAAGTAAGAATACACGTTCATTTATTGCTATAATTTGTTTTAATTAGTGTAAAAACTATATTTTTATTCTATATATTTACTGAATCAGCCATTTATATTTATTATTTGAGATTTTATGCAGTTTTTTCTCATACTTTTCGTCTCTTCCGTGCAGTTCCACATCCATCTGGAGACCCTGGTTGTCCAGCGGCGGTCGCAGTAAAGCAGGAGAATCTTCCCGCAGCAAAGTGTCCACTGTAAGTTCCCACATCTTCTACCGCTCCAGATAAAACAAGCTCTCAAATTAGGTGGAAAATGCATCCAAAATGCTGCCTTAGAGAGAGATTTTTTCTTTTTTTTTATCAGTCCTGTCACACTTGGATAGTTCCCAAAATGTTTGCGGTTCAAATCCCGCACAATAGGGCAATTTCAGTAAAGTGGTCTGGGTCATATGGTAGCCATCAGGGTGAGGTGTTTTTGCTGGTTCACAGCAGCTTGTCAGCACCTTCTCCGACTCCTGCAGATCTTTGCACACACACACACGGTTCAGTTTCAAAGTCTCGGAGAGATAGCTGGCGAACAAAAAGTGAGATCCTGCAGATCCTCCGGCGGGGTCACAGCCTTTCTGCTGCCTGTTGTGTGTTAACACCTCGGGCCGGGGTCGTGTCAAACCTTCAGCGCTCCGGCAGAAGTGTCGGCCGAGGTGTTGGTAAGGAACTGCTTGAGAAGTGTGAGGCCGGGGCCCGATGTGTCATGAGGTCTGGGTTCACGTGGCCCCTGGCCGAGGTCGGGGTCGCGGCTCGCTGCACACGCTGACCTCACACCAGACTCCTCTGGGGCTGCATTCCTTAATGTTTTAAACTAAAAACTACCATTTTTTACCTTCAAACTCAATGAACTTTACTGTCAATAAACATAAACTAACCATATATTTGTTTTTGTTTTCCTCTGCAGCCGTACTCCAGACCGACAGTTCCAGGTTGCTTCTCATCAGATGGAAAACCTCAAAGCTTCCAGCATCCAGTCAAGTAAGTAACATAAAGATTCCTTAAATTGACCTATAAAGACACCTGTGTTTAGGTTAGGTTAGGTTAGGTTAGGTAGAACTTTATTGATTGAAATTGGTTTTTTTCCAATAGCCACAGCAGATACAGCAATTTTTCATAAAAAATAAATCAAAATAAAATAAGAACAAGAACAAAGAGAAAGAACAAGATGATACAATCTAAGTCTTAAGATAAAGATAAAGAACATAGATCAAAGAAAAATAACAAGACAAAGGATACAAAGACTAACATAGAACAGAACATCATGATACTTCTACTCCACTCCTGACCCCGAACTCAGAATTGTACAATTTAATAGACCGAGGAATGAATGAGTCCTTGAGTCTATTTGTGTCCATGTGTATCTGTTTTGCACCTGGGAAGGAGCATTTAGGATTTATTTATTATAATTGATTCATTTATTTTATTTGTTTAAGAAAAAAACAAAAAATATCCTAATTTTACTCGTACCTCCTGTAAAAAAAAGCATCTTTCTAACATCCCTTTTCTTACTCTCGACAGACTCTTCTGGCCAAAATCCAAGTCCTTCGACTATCTGTACAGCGACGGTGAGATCCTGCTGAAGAACTTCCCGGTCCAGGCGACCATCAGCTTCTACGAGGAGTCGGACAGCGAGGACGAGGACGACTGGGAGGAGACCTGTGACTCGGACGAGTGCGGCAAACAACCGACGTGCTTCACATCCTACAACTGAACACTCCGGTTCAAAGACATCCTAAACTTTATAAGTGTGAGCTTCTCCCACATTGGGAGATTTTTTGATGGATGATCACTTCTCCTGACGTAATCCAGTCTTGTTCCAAAGACGATTATGATATCCTGAACAAAATGTTTTTTTGGAGGAAATCATCCCAAATAGTTCTAAAAGTAAAAATTCACAATTGTATGTTGATGATAATATATGATGTACAGAAGAATATTTGTTATATATATTTGTTGAACCTATGCTTTGTCTGTTGTAAATACAGTGAAAATAAAGAAATATATTCTGTTTACAAGTGGTTCTTTGTCCACTATCTTCGTTTTAAGCTGTCAATTGATTCAGTTTTTTGGGGGTTTTTTTCCTTCCTTCTCTGAGTGGGTTTTAGCTCCACTTTATCTTTTGATGTTTATCATCGTCTGATCCCGAGTAAAGATCTCTGTGGAGCGAAGGATGAAAGAGCAAACGACTGAATGGAGCAAAGGATGAATAGGGAAGGGATTTTAAAAGGGAAACGGATGTTGATTAAAACCAAAATATTTTTTGGGTGATTTATATAATTATGATGCAAAAGAGTTTTAATCATATGAATCTAATCATTGAAAAACTTTCACCTATTTTTTTTTTGTTTATTTTGCCAACAGAGATAAACCAGGGAGTTTCCTTAACAATGGAATCACATTATTTTTTTTATCATAATGACATGGAAGTTGATTTATTTGAGTGATCGATTGATTTATTTGCCTTTTTTCTTCTATTGGGAACATTTGAGTTGTTTTCAGCAGTACACACATTTTACTATCATTATTATCATTATATATATATTTATATATATATATATATTGATAATGTTAGTAAAATAACAACAAAAGAATAAAACCTGTTATATATTATAGGTTAGGTTAGGTTGGTTTGGTTTTTTTTTCCCAATTAGACATAGCAATTATTATTTATTTATTATTTATTATTTATTATTATATAATAAATAAATTATTATTATTTAAATATCTATTTTTTTTATCTGTCTATAGCGTCAAATTCACAATGAATCCTTTTACTTATACTTATCAATACTTGTATTTTCATTGAAAAAAATCAGTACTTTAATGTAATGTAATACTTTCTACAAACAAAAAGGGCGAGTCAACAAAAACTTTTTTAATTATTAGAATGCAGAAAACAACTTTAACAATTTATTGTAAGATTTAGTCTGCCGTAAACTGTTAATAAAACTAGGTCACATAAGAGATAAATAATTTGGACTTTAATCGTTTAATCGCGATCTAGTGCTTACGCTTTGACGTGGTCACGTGGTTTCACCCCCTTGTGAATGGTGGGAAATGTAGTACGTTACTGAAAAGGTGTGGCTTTGTGTACTGGTTTGAACTAGACTCCGGCAGCTGACCCACTCTGGGGTCGGTTCCGTAGCGGGAGTCCGCTGGGGTGAGCCACAGTGAGAAGAACCCCTTTCTTTTGTTTTTCTTTCCCCCCATTTCCGTGAATCCCACCTTCTTCTCTACGTCATTCAGACCGAGACTGACGCTGATAGGTCAAGAGCGGGGATTCCTTTTCGCTCATTGGTCCGCAGACACGTCAATCAGAAATGCACAGGGGCTGGCGAAGCCTGGCTGGGCGCCGGTGGAGCAGACAGACGTGTGTCATCGGTATGAAGGTAGGAGCGATTTCATTATTTATTTCCTCTATAATTGTACAACAAAAACGATTTACGAGACGGAATAAATAAACAAAAATGAACGTGACAGTGAAAATCAGCTTAAAACGTCTTTGATTGTTTTTAATATGAGGATGAATTTTTGATGCTGATGCTGCAGCTCGACCCACTTTTGCTCTGACTCGTTCCTTCACTGTGCCAGGAGGATTCTGGGCGTTTTAAACTGACCCCGTTCTGTCCATCTCCTGCTCCACTTCTACACGTGATGCCATTCCAACACAATGCTAGATCTTAAACGTGGCTTATAATATCAATAGAATCAATTTCATCCCAGTTCCTTCCTTTTTTCCATCTTATCATTGTTGCTATGGAAACGTCCCCACCTCCTCCTACATCCCTCCGCTCCTCCAGCACCGTTATTTATAGTTCATATTAGGGCTTCTTGCATGTTTGAGGAACTGGCATTGGTTACTATCCCAGCTGGTGGATCGGATTTCAGGACGGCTGGTTCTAAATGAGCAACAAAAGCAGGATGATGTTACAATAAACTGAGGCACGACATTTAAAAAACACCTCCTTTGTTTCCGAGGTAGAGACAAACTGATGCTCTTTTTTTTTACAATAACAAATCCTTTTTTTTTCCACTATAGATATGATCAAGTAGTGGACATACATTTTATCACCTTGTATCAACTGTCTTCTTCTACATGCTTCATGTTCCAAGGAGAATACATGTTTATTTTTTTTACCTAGAATGTATAATAAAGATACAACTTGAATAATAGTAATAATAATAAAACATAAATACAATCAGAAAAATAAACGGATTAATTCTATAATACACTATCCTAAAAATGTAATAAAAGTGAGTTTAATTATATTAGAAACTACATTTAATTAATGCTTAATTCAGTGTAATATTTAGCCATAAAATGTTTTTTAATTTTTTATCTTCTTTGTCTCCAGGTCTCCAGTGTTTCGGAGAGTGAGTAGCAGGAAAAAGAGCATGGCAGCAGGTAAGCTGAGTAACACAGTTTGTCAATGATAATCTAGTTGTTGTGTCACGTGCGTGTGTGTGTGTGTGTGTGTGTGTGTGTGTGTGTGTGTGTGTGTGTGTGTGTGTGTGTGTGTGTGTGTGTGTGTGTGTGTGTGTGTGTGTGTGTGTGTGTGTGTGTGTGTGTGTTCTCAGCCAATTTAAACTGAAACCTGACCAGATTCCATTACAGCTCTTATTCCTCACCACTCAAAAATCATCCTCTTGTCTTTTGTTCACATCCACAGAAGAAGATGAATAAATACATAATAAGAAATCTCTAAATATGACTTTTAATTTAAAAAAAAACCCAAAAGAAGTAGCAGTATTAGTCTGGTTTTGTTAAGGTTTCTGCCTATTAAAATGACGTTTTTCCTCGCCACCATCCCTCTTTTAATACAGCTTGTTTTTGTTTCTCTCGCAGCTTTTCTGGATGATAAGGATGCTCATTCCCTCTTGAAGCGCTTCCCACGAGCAAACTACTTCCTGGAGGAGATCAGACCCGGGGACCTTCAGAGGGAGTGCTTCGAGGAGAGCTGCAGTTTCGAGGAGGCCAATGAAATCTTCCATAATAAAGAGAAAACGGTAAGAAAGTGCATATTTCCTTGGGTGTCAACGTACAGATGACGTTTTTTCTCGACTTCTTCTCCGCGTTTATCTCTGACCAATATATAAATGCCTGCGGGTGACACAGAACTTCTGTCGACCAATGAGGCGCGTGTGTTTTGGTCATGTGATGTGGGAGACCGAAGAGAGTGGTGTCAATAAAGTTTTGAGACTTTATTGGCAGGAGCGACTCACAAGCTTTAATGAAAGTTGTTTAAAGATATGACAAGTACAACCATTTTTTTTCAACAAACTTGTTTATTGTACTTATACAGGGTAAGAATGTTAATAAATTACAAAATAAATACTTCATAGTATTACTATGAAAGGCGTATTATTGGAGACTCAAATAGTAATACTATGGACCTTCGCAGAGTAATACTATAGACCCTTACATAATAATACAATGGAGCCTCACTGAGTAATACTATGGACCCTCTCGAGTAGTACTATGGAGCCTCAGAGAGAAATACTATGGAGCCTCTCAAGTAATTCTATGGAGCCTCACTGAATAATACTCTGGAGCCTTACATAGTAATACTATGTAGCCTCACTGCGTAATACTATGGAGCCTCACAGAGTAATACTGTGGACCCTCTCAAGTAATACTATGGAGCCTCACTGAGTAATACTTTGGAGCCTCACTGAGTATTACTATGGAGCCTCACTGAGTAATACTATGGAACCTCACTGAGTAATACTATGGACCCTCTCGAGTAATACTTTGGAGCCTCACAGAGTAATACTATGGAGCCTCACTGCGTAATACTATGGAGCCTCACAGAGTATAACTGTGGATCCTCTCAAGTAATACTATGGAGCCTCACAAAGTATTACTGTGGACCCTCTCAAGTAATACTTTGGAGCCTCACTGAGTAATACCATGGGGCCTCGCTAAGTAATTCTATGGAGCCTCACTGAGTAATACTATGGAGCCTCACTGAGTAATACTATGGAGCCTAACTGAGTAATACTATGGAGCCTCGCTGAGTGTAATGTCATTATACAATGAAGTTTCGTGGACTAATAATACGAGAATCGTGTAGTAATACTACAAGAATAGTTAACCAACATTTTGAAAGATTATTGAGCGTCTTGTACACGTCAAAGTGATTCAAGGTCATTAAGTAAAAAAAAATGTATACACAACTCGCATTGTGGATATTTTACCTGTACCTTTATGAAGTGGGTCCACAAGAATACATCATATTTGTCTGACAACTAGAAGGGCTTTGCTGTAATGGGATTAGGGGGTGTTAGACAGGAGACCCCGAGAGAGAGAGAGAGACCCATTAGTAAGTATCTCTTTTGTCTTTTCCTCAGATGGAGTTTTGGAAAGCTCGCAAGGTCTACACAGTGGACAGCAAAACCAGAGAGACCTTCGAGCACTCCAAGGGTCTCTTTGTCCTCATACCTTTCATGGTGGTGTTCATTCTGATGAGCTTCGGCTTCATTCTGCTCTGGAAGTGCCACCTCCAGAAGGATCGACGCAGGCGACCCGCCTACACCCAGAACCGCTTCCTGGGCAACAACCGTAACAACCGATCTTTGCCACGCATCCTGGTCCACAGGGAAAGACCCGGACAAGCCCAGAGGGGTCAGCAGAGTTGTCCCACGGTGGTGGTCAACAACGGCGGCGGCAGAACAGGAGGTTCCCGGTCGGACTCGCGCGGCCTTCAGCAGCAGAACACTCGTGCCCTCTACGTTCAGGACGCGTCTTCGTCGGTGGCCTCGAGGCTGTCCGGAGCCACGCCGCCCCCGTCGTACGAAGAGGTGACCGGACAGTTAATAAGGAGTGACGGGGTCACGCCACTGCCACACTCGTATAATGACCCCCCGCCTAAATATGAGGACATCTGAACCCCACCTCCGTCCTCGTCTCGTATGGACGCCGTGTCTGCCTCACATGTTGCTGCTGTAAGTCTGCAAATATCACATCTCACGTCAGACTCTATTTTAAAGGCCAGCATTTTCTTACGAGTGTATTCTGACCACTTATTATCGTCCAGTTTGAGAACAGTTGGACAGTGAATCGTGTGTCCTTTTGGTCCTTCGACAATCACTCCAAAACTGTGGTCACTGCGACTCCTTTAGCACCTTTTATGCTTTCATCAGTTTTGGAGCTTTTGACCAGTCCAGTACGAAGATGTGACCGAGATCTGGCCAAGGTCAAAGGTGAGGTCAGTGGTAGGCACTAGTTTAGGCCAAGATAGAAAGATGTTTGGGCCAGATTTGAAGGGGAAAAAACAGAACAGAAAATTTCCTTTTCTGTTGGAGGTTGAGGATCATCTTGTTGGTGTCAAAAGAGACTTTGCTCTCACTTCCAAATATGGAAATAATACCTGAGCAACACTCAGCTGTATCCAGTGCCAAAAATTGACATTGACTTTCTCTGAAGAACAGCAATGTATAATAAATAATCAATCAATAATGAAGTAAAAGTACAACCATCTCTCTATAAACAAGTCACTTTTTGCTAATTTACCCAAATTGAAATACTAGTATTTATTGAGTATCAATATTTATCTGTTTAACATCTAAATCATGGGTGTAAAACTCAATGTCATAAAACCTAAAACACCTTTAACCATCAAAGTCGAGGGCCAACAAAATGTATATTTATCAAACTGTTTGTAACAGTGTTGGCCATATCTTTGATTATTCTTGGAGGCTCAAAACATGTTAATTATTATGATAATAATAATAATAATGATAATAAATTATCTTTGTTTCTCCTCCTTTATGAAGCCAAGTCGTTCAACATGAATTTTATTGTAAGTAGAAGGATCCATATGATTGTCCTCTATGTCCCTTATCTCTTTTAACATCTTAATAGGTCGTCATACTGAACATGAATTTGAGCCAACCATGAGTTTGACACATGCGATCTATACAGTAATTCTGAAATTATAGATTTATTAACAATTATAATCAAAATAGATTTTTTTTTAAATAAAGTACCGAAGGCTGCTCAATCTGGTGGTTACTGTTCTTAGCAGGAGTCCGTGTATTAGCACAATAACGTATTAATGAATCACGTTTAATTCCACTAATCTAAGATTCAGAAGTTCATGGTTTAGTCATACAAGTGATATCGTTCATCTGTGGGTGTTTTTGTCTGTTTTTTTATTCTTTTCGTCTGATGGAAGGTCCATTGCTTTATGATGGGGTTCTTTTAGTCAGTGTCTTCACTTTGAATATGGTGCTTTTACTGTAACTCCGGTGCTGTGAATATAGTATAACTCTGTATACTGTAGAATTATATTATCAGTCAATATTTATCAAGGCCAAAATTGTAAAGTTAACACATGGTTTGTACGTCTTACTAATGATCTTGTATAGAGGGTTTTTTCTTTTATTTTTATCTCAAGGCCAGAAATGTAACCATAGGTACACTTGTGTACTTTTGTGTGCCAAATTTTGACACAGACCAATCTTTTACCGCCTCTACTCTCACATGTAAAAAGAAAGAAAACTCATTTTATCATCTCTCCTCGTGTGACTGTTGTTTATAGTAGATGTTATGGCTTATATGCATTTTAAAGGCGCAGTTGTTTTTGAATGATGGAATCATGATGGGGTACAGTCGCTTGTGCATCGTTCAACAGAGCGACCCTGTTGAAGCTCATCATGAGATCGCATTCCACGACATGACATACATGGACTTTTTCTTCTCTCACTAATGTCCGTCGTCATCATTGACTTTTGATTCTTTTACATTGTCGTATCTTATATGATGCACTTACAGCTTCCCAACAGTGGCTTATGTTTATATTGAAATGTATCGACTTGTAAATGCTACACTGCCTCTCCTGTTTTATATAGACCATCTGCACATTCCAAAATATCTCTTTTACACTGGGAAAAAACAGCTTTTTTCTTTTTAAGTGTATGTAACAAGTATTTTACAATAAACGTGCCACTTTTTGTACCGGTCACCTCGTGTCTCTCAACGTTTACACACACATGATTATGAAAGGATTAATAATAATGTAATATGTATGTAAATTTTGTGTTTACATGGACATCTGCTTAGTATATGCATATATATTATGCTATATTACATTACATTAGGTAATATAGATCATATATATGTTAGTGCTTATATATTACGTATTCCATATGGATACATTTGTATACATATTTTTCCTTTTATATCTATATCTGTTTTTTTTATTTTAACAATAATTGCATATTAGTAGACGTGTTCTCAATAAATAAATACATTTAATTCAAACATTTTTAAAACGCCTATTAGTTATAATAGTAGCTCTTCCTCCAGCCGACAGGGGGCGGTCCTTCGTTGCAAAGTGTCCCACAAAGAGAAAGAAAACATCTGTCAAAGAAGACACTTTAGCAGCAAAGTCACTTTGAAATCCTTTCCAAGGTTTGTCAACCCTTCGTATAAAGTCTATTTTACGTTTGACGTTATATTTTAACGAATTAAACTAAGCTGTGTTGGGATAACGGCATTAAGTGACACGTGACCACCTGTTGTTAGCTAACACCTTAGCTTCAGTAGCATTCCTGGAGTCTGATGTAAACAATATTCTCTGCTTGGTTTAGGTCGTTAAGTCTGTATTACGTTGTTGTTATCGATCGATTATTTTACTATCGTGTTGCAAAGTCATTTAAAAACGACATGGAATCTTTAAAAAAACAACTAATGCGTTATAAAATTACTTTTGTAGGAGATCTGCAGAGGGATCAATGAAGTTTAACTGTTCATGTAAATACTTTAGCTTTTATTTAATAATAATAATAATAGTAATAATAATAATGATGAACTTATCTTTTCTATTACGCTTTCGTTATTTTTTATATCGTATCTGTCATGTATCGTGATCAGGACCGGTATGTAATGAACTATATTTTACGTCAGAAAGATACATTTATGAAATCAAATCATAGAATATAATAGAATGCCTTTATTTGTCATAATACACAGTATAACGAAATTAGAAACACCCCCCACCTTCAGCGCAGACAAGCAATACAGTAAAAACACTATATTTAAAAATATATATATATATAAATACGTTCCCAACAGTGCAAGTCAAAAAGAAAAAAATGATTAATTTAAAAGTATGTGCATTAGTCCATGTTTGAATTTAAAGTGACAACATCTGTCGGGAAGAAACTGTGATAATTGACACCATAAGTGCCTTGTTTGACATGTATATACAATCGAATAGATTGTTTTTGTAAACTATCTTTTTCCTCATTGTGTTATAATTTTCATTAAACCCACTGCTCATGTTTTTTTTCTTCTCAGAAGATGTCACACATTCCCGATCGCGATCAAGCCTTTACAGAGTCCATCAGTAAAAACATGCAAGTTCCAGATCGCCTCAGTGTCAGCCCTGCCCCGCGATGGATGGGTGATGACCTGGGTTCTGTCAAGGCGCCAGAGGAGTTCCTCCCAGCGTTCACGATGCAAGTCCCGGAGAAACTCACATACTCAGGTTGGTTTTCTATTTCTTAAATAAGTTATATTTATATATATATATAAATTTGTTTTAATGTTGCTGATGTTTTTTGTCCAATAGAAACCGGTGACATGAACCCCAGACCACAGTTCAGTCCTGCAAGACAAACTGTCTACAGTCCTTCTAGTCTGGATCTGAGCTGGGAGTCTTTTTCTGGAGACGTCTCCAACAAAGATGTACCTCAGGTAAATTCAATTGTCGTTCATATCTTTACCATTTTTCACATGCTGCTTACTTTATTTCTTTTTTTTAATGATAAACCATAAGCTTGTTAGAACAGAAACATTTTTCTTTTGTCTACCAGAGTCCCATCAAGAGGTCTTACAGTGACCAGTGCTTCAGCAGAACTCCCCCTGGCACACCCACTTACATGAAACCCATGTTCCTCCGGCACCCCGCCACCTTGTAAGTCATTTCAGCATGTCAAATTTTGATCTGCCAATCTAAATAATACTCTGACGTTTTGAGGCAGGTGTTTGCTCCTTGCCTTCCAACATCGTTCTATCTTTTTAAATAAATGTGAAGCATCTGTTGCCTCCGACATCAGCCGGTGCAGCTTGTCCGGGCTGGGAAATGGGCTGAAGATTAACCTCAATCTTTAGCACTAAGCTACTGAAAAACCCTTGAATTAAAAAAAAAAGCTACTATAAGTTAAGAGTTAAATATTAACATCGAAAGATTAACTAATGACTCCTATTGAGATATTTGCCTTCGCTTTGTTACTTCCTTCTTAATCATCCCTTTCTTTGTTGTTGTTTTTTTTTCGTCCCCATCCTCGTCTTTAGTCCCAGTCCAGATCCAACCCACCAGAGATCCACCTCTTCCCAATCCAAGCAGCCCCCCCTCGGGCATGTCCCGGTCCCTCCACCTGCTGCGCCCTCCACACTCCTGACTTCAATGTCCTTACTTCAGGCGGCGCGACAACTTAGCCTGCAAATCACACAGCGCCTCCTACAGTCCGTAGATAAGTATAGGTCAGAGTCATGTTTCATATAATCTACATTGACCGTTGCTGCAGTGTGTCATATGGCTAGTCGGGTGTTTATTTGCAAATATCTGGATATACGAAACGTATCACGATACAGACTCAGAGTAATATATAGCAGTACTGTAGGAAAAACTATATATTTGAAGTATGGTCGAGTACTTGACTCTGGTGTTGCAGTATTTACAGACCACATGACTCTTGATGAAGTCGTAACTGCTTTCATTTGTTTTCAAACCAAAATATGTCCAAACATCAGCTTTAAAAGCTGCTGGAGTCGACTGTATCCTCTCATCCCTAGTCATGGCTAGGATCTCATGGGTATCTTGAGCTGCGGAGGACGTAATGACTGCTGCCATCTAGTGGCAGAAGGTTTAATTGCAACACATAGTTTTAGTTTTTTTTTGCAACATTTATTTTACACACACTTTAGTTTACTATAAACCATAAAAGAACTATGATACCAAACAAATTGTAAAGCCAAAACAATTTAAAAAATGAAATATATTTAAAAGAAACTTGTGCGTTTGAATATAGATACAATGTTGTCAAAAAACATTGTGTGTAACAATATTTGATCACATCCCTTATGGTTGATTCACTTTCGTGGTTTGAAGAATGAAGAAAATATAACCTTTAATTAAATTAAATAATTAAAATGAATCCAGCAGGAGCACTGCTGCTGCTCAACCGATTCACACTAAGCAGTGCAATGATAAGAGCTCTCGTTTGTCTGACTGGAGTAAAGGCATGGCAGTAAAGTGACGCGACCACCAGGGCGCGCTGTGACCCCTGCTGCTGCTCCGTCAAACCCCCAAAGCTCCAAGATCAGGTGAAGATTTCTTACGAACATCACTTACTCATTATAACAGTTGAATAATTCCAATAACTTACTAATGATCCTCACAATAAATATGTGTCTCACACTAGAAGCTTAGATAGACTATTAACCATCTAACAACTGCTTTAACTCGTCCCTCCTGAAACTTCCTTCACCATGTGTTGCCTCCTCTACCTTCTGCTCCTTCGGTTTTGCATCTTGTGTAACTTATGATGTCATCAAGTGTGGACTCCTTTGTTACACGACATCTCTGTGTGCTTTATTATGGTCTGTCCATTCATGTGGAAGCTATTCTTTACTGCTCCTCCACACTAGCTGAGGATTTGGACTGATGTCTCTCCCATGTCGGAACCACTGACGTGCGATGACGAGAAGGTCTCGCTCAGTCGGGGAGTTTCGATAACGTTAAGGTGATGTTTTTCAATGAGATGGTTTTAGCGCCCCTAGTGCCGGAGAAGTACAATTGCAATGTCATGGTACCACGTGCCTCTATGGCTGCGTATCGGCAAGAATCTGGCTATGCGTATCCCAACACAAGGACAACAATACGATATATTGTATTAGTAGTAGTATTGTCAGAGTACTTGACTCTGGTGTTGCAGAATTTACAGACCACATGACTCTTTAACTGCTTTCACTAGTTTTCAGACCAAAATATGTCCAAACATCAGCTTTAAAAGCTGCTGGAGTCACTGTATCCTCTCGTCCTTAGTCATGGCACAATTTCATTTTTACTCTAGCTGCGGAGGATGTAGTTACTTACTGTATTTTCCGGACTATAAGTCACTCCGGAGTACAAGTTGCACCAGCCATAAAATGCATAATAAAGAAGGAAAAAACATATATAAGTCGCACTCGAGTACAAGTCGCATTTTTGGGGGAAATTTATTTGATACAATCCAACACCAAGAACAGACATGTCATCTTGAAAGACAATTTAAAACAAAAATAGAATAGAATAGGCTGAATAAGAGTTATTCAGATAACTATAGATTAAATAACATGCATGCATGAATAACTCAAATCCAATGAAATCTTCATCCTCGGTGTCACTTTTAAACAACTCCGCTAACTCTGGAGGTAGAAGATGCGGCGCTTCTTCTTCTACGTCAAAATTATCAACACAGGCCTAGAGCGCCCTCTTGTGGTTTAGTGTGAAAATAACATGTGAAATGATATACCGGTAATAATGTGTTAATCATTTCACACATATGTAGCTCCAGAGTATAAGTGGCACCCCCGGCCAAACTATGAAAAAAAAACTGCGACTTATAGTCCAGAAAATACGGTAATTTCAACACAAATGAACAAAAGTTGTGAATATTTTAATATTCTTTTTTTATACGTTAATTAATAAATAAAATGGAATGTTTTACTTTACACACACTTTGTTCAAATTAAAGTAAAATATAATTTGAAAGAACAATATACATTTTAACATTTTAAAAATCAATTATAGTTAGAAAATAACTGTATAAATATGTGTGTCCAGAGCGATGGAGACCTGGAGCACTGAAGAGGACGGAGGATCTGCTGTGGAGCTCATTGTCCTCAGAAGACAAGTATGTCTCACTATCTATAACTCCCTAAAAATACAGAGGGTTTACCCTCTATAGCTTTCCCTCTTCGATGACTAAAGATTGTCTTTTTAACGTCATCTCTTATTCTCCTCGTGTCTCTCCATCTCCCCCTGCAGGTGATAAAGATCAGTCGTCGTCTCGCCGCACTGGAGAGGAACAACTTTGAGCGTCGCAACACCGAGGTTCTGCTGTTCTCGCTGCTGTTCTCCGCCTGCCTGCTGAACGTCTGGCTGTGGGTGCGCCGATGACACGACGGCGTTCGTACACAAGTGAAAGTTACATATTCCTGAAGAAGTAGTGATGCAGTGAGAGGACGGGGGACACTCCTGGATGATGGACCCTCAGATGCTGGAGTAGAGCTGAACTTTGAACCAGCTCTGTGGTTCCGTTTCATGCCTCGATCATCTTTCATCGAGTCCCGATCAGGTAGTCAGGAAGATGAATCTAAGAATCTAAGTTTCTTGAGCATTTATTTTTGCTGTTTTTACAGAGAAAAGTCAATTTTCTGTGAGTCCAGGTGGGTATAGCCAAATAACTAAAACTTTTCAGAGCTTTTTAGGGTAAAAAGAATTGTTCTTTAATGAAGAAATGAATGTGTTTGAAATCCCAAATAGTACTACTTCCTTATATATGATGGCATGTTTCTCTATACAAAACTATTAACCAGTCCATCACATAATGACCAGACACACAGTTTAAAATCATTTATCTGCAGATATTTGTGTTGTGGAATATTAAACAGCTTTAATGGGACATTTTGTTTCACTTCACTAGTCGTCAGATTTTTGTGTGACGCAACAGGAACTTGATCACGAAAGTATGTTAAATTACAAATTAAGGGAAGCTTTAATAATAAAATTAAAGCACATTTAAGTTTGTCTTTTTATTAATATAAAAGGAGTCATGAAAAGGCATCACTCGCATCAATAATTGCTGGATATTTTGGGCAACACAACACAAAGAATGTAAAAATATATTTTAATACATTTATTATCAAAGGTAAATACTTTTTATAAAATAAAACCTAAATGTATTTTTCCACATAGATCACACAAAAAATAGTTTGTTACTCGGCATGTATGTGGGAATACTGTCTGTTACATTTTCTTTTTGTTAATGTCTTTTTTGTTTGTATTAGGCTGTAGAGTCATTTCTTGAACAACTCAAAGCATTAAACATAATCAAACACTGTCGTCGTGTCGTCATGCTGCACGCTGTCGCCCTCTAGTGGTGGGAGATGAAAACAAACTTGTAGGACATGAGTACAAACATGTTTATTAGACTTTTGGAGTCATTTTTGATACAGTTGTGAGTTTCAGACAGTCAAGTTTTGAGATGATCATTGTATACGTGACGCCTCAAGTTTGTAGTTTGTTTTTTTTCGAAGGCTGGTGGTTGAAGCTTGGTCGTAGTCTGGACAGGAAGTGAAGGAATGTACAGACAGGAAGTGCATGGCATTAAAAGGTCACATGGTAACACTGATTGTTATGATTTAGTGCAGCTACGGATCATTCCGGATGTTAACGTTAACACCTAGGCAACCTTGCATAGAGCTAGACGTGTAAAAGCAGGACTGAGTTTTGAGGGTCTTTCAGGTGGGACTGGTCTTTCTTTTCCCCATCATTGTCCTTCCCCAACTTCCTTGGACAGTCATTACTTTGCAAAAAATAGGCAGCATTTCTTTTCCTTAACATACTTATATGTACGTGACCACAGATTTATAAAAATGTTCTTTAGAAATAGGACAATGTGAGACTGTGTAGAATGGCGTCACATTACTTTTCACGTTTATAAAGTATTTAAATCTGAATTTATGTTCTTTTTTTCGATTGCTTCGGTCTTGTTATGATGCTGACAAAAATCCTAGTCCACCACATGGTCACATGACTTTGGGCCGTCCCACCTGAAGGTCCCACAAGGTCCTTTGTCCACCTTTGCCCCCTGTCAGGTCACATGACCCGACAGAGACAAGCATGTGCCTGTGACTACAGTTCACACATTCATTTGGAATCTCCACCAAAACTGGATCATCCTGATAGTTTTACATCCTTAAAAAAAAACAAAAAAAAACGTCACAACATCCAGAACAAAGGTTGCTTTTTTTGTAGCTACAAATGATTTTTTTTTTCTGAAGACGTGACACTTCCTTGAAACTGAAACACGAGACGGATTTTGGAGAAGCTCAGATTCAGAGCAAAAGTCCACCTTGACGAGAACTCCAGTGACGTCTCTTGAAATAAGAGTCACTTTTCTTTTTTTTTTAAAGTCCGGATAGTTTGTCCGAGTGTCTTTGGTCCTGACTGGTTTTGGTTTTTAGTCTTTTTGTTGTAGTGACGCACCAAAGAGCGATGAACAAATGGTTGGACGTCACCTCCACACGAGAGCAGAGGTCTGGTCTCTCTTAAGTGCCTTACAGCTCCATTCAAGTGACATTTTTAAACAAAAATTGGAAAAAAATATAGACAAAAGCAAGTGCCAGACATTTTTACATTCTCACAGTGAAGTGCATCCAGAACTTCCCTCAGTTCCCTCCCACAACCCACCCACTGATCCATGGAGGTTAATCGACCATAACAATATGACCACCTGTTTAAAATTCTGCAGATTCTTGTTGGCAGCCCATGGTTGAAGGAAGAGACGAATTTACTGTCGCTAACTAGCTTTTATGTCGCTAACTAGCATCAACGATGAAATTCTACATCGTCAGACAGAAATGTTGCTAGCTCTTTTGTTGCTAACTAGCGTCCACAATGACATTTTTGGTTGTCAGATAGATATCTTGCTAGCTCGAGTGTTGCTAACCAGCTTCAACGATTACTGTCAAACACGTATCTAGGTAGCTTGTGTTTCAACAATTAAATACTTTGTTTTCAGACAGAGTTCTAGATAGCTCTTGTGTTGCTAACTAGCATCAACGATAAAATGCCTTCTTGTAAAAAACACACAAGCTAGCAACATATCTGTGTGACTACAAGGCATTTAATCATTGATGCTAGATAGCAACACACAGGCTAACAAGATATCCCTCTAAATAGCATCAATGATTAAATGCTTAATTTCAGATAGCTATCTAGCTAGCTCTTGTGTTGCCAACTAGCGTCAACGATTAACTGTTTTGTCGTCAGACACGTATCTAGCTAGCTCATGTGTTGCTAACTCGTGTTAACAATGTAATTCTTTGTTTTCAGACAGCATTCTAGCTAACTCTTGAGTTACTAACTAGCATCAACGTTAAAATGCTTTGTTGTCAAAAACACACAAGCTAGCAACATATCTGTGTGACTACAAGGCTTTAATCGTTGACGCTAGTTAGCAACACACAGGCTAACAAGAGATCTCTCTAAATGGCATAAATGATTAAATGCTTGGTTGTCGGATATATATCTTGCCAAATCGTTTGTTGCTAACTAGCATTGATATTGTTTGTTGTCAGACAGATTCCTCGCTAGCTTGTGTTTTGCTGACAACAAAGCAAATAGTTGTATATATAATAGTTAGACATAGTTGCTATCTAGCAGCTAAGCTTTGTTATCTGACAGATATCTCGCTATCTCGGTTGTTGCCAACTAGGGTCAACGATTAAATGTCGATCCCTGAGGAGGTTTGAGGGGGAATTTTTTATTTTTTCCTTTGAAAAATCTTTATCTGGAAAATAGAAAATCTAGTGAGTTTGTTTTTTGATTGCAACTCATCACTGTAGAGTGGAAAACCTGACATATATTGGCAAGAATCTACACAATATCAATTAAAGCAGCAATAGGTTAGATTGACATTGTTGTTTCTGGCTCCCCCTAGTGTCTAGGACATGGTAGTGGCTTCTCTGTTATGCTGCCATTACTGCACGTCTTTTTGTTGGATGTCAAAATGTCAAGTAGAGCTGCTTTAAGTGGTCATTATTTTATAGATGATTAATGTTTGACGATGGAAACCAACATCGATTAAAGACCCAACCAGTGGGCTCCCCCCCTGCATCTCCCCGAGTAAACACATTTTTTTTAAAGGGCTGCTGTTTCCTCCACAGAGATTATGATTTGTCGTGACTTCACATTAATAAGTAATAAAACTAAATAAAACAAATGATTGTCTGGTGGTCTCCCTCTTGTTTCCTCTCCTTCAAAATTAGATTATAAATAATTGAGGCACTTATTAACATTACAGGAAACACACAACTTAGTTTTTTTTTTAAAAAAAGGTGATTAAAATACTTGTGGACAACTACTGGAATAAAAAAACAAACACATTAAGTCAAGTTAGACTCTAGTATCCCCCCCGAAAAAAAAAACTGTCAGTCCAAAGTACGTATCTTTGTCGTACATCTGCAGCACCACTTTGCAACTAGTGTACCACCCATTCTGTCCAGTAGGTGGCCCCCCTTATTTTGTCGTGGAGAAGCAGGAAGTCTTTTAAGTCTTAACCATGGGCTACAATTTGGCTGCTTTTTAACAAAGTACAAAAAAAGCGCTTTAGTTTAATTTTGGGTCTGAAAATCTGTGGTAGAGCAGGCGGGACATCTTGTTGTGCGTTTCTGCGTCAAAATACACACAACGATCCTCCCACGGTTTTCACATTACTCAAAGGAAAGGGATGGAGTACCTGAAGGAAACCAACGTAAGCCACGGACGGGCCGTGGAGTGAACCATTGAGTGGCGTTTGGTCGTCACCAGGACTGACATGAAGGCTTCGTGTCCATCATCCAGGGTCAGATGAGGATCTCCACCATGTCGCCGTCGGCCTCCTGCTGGCCGGGAGTGGAAGGGGGCGGAGCCTGCTGATGAGGCTGCGAGTGCGACTGCACCGGGACCCTCCGATCCAAGGTGCTGGAGAGGAAGACGGGGACATCTGGTGGAGGGAGGAGGTAAAAGCAGGCGAGTCAGTTTATTCAAACACATTCTACTTAAATGCTTGAAAGCATTTTTATTAGAAGTCAAAGTAAAAATGAGTGGAATAAATACAAATGATGGCATAAAGAAGAAAGACTGATGTGAAACAATGAAATAAAAAGGTTGAGAAGAAGAAAAAGAGAAGGAGAAAATAATGAAAAGTAGAAGGAGAAGAAGTAATAGAAGTAGAAGAAGAAGAATAAGTAGAAGTAGTGGAATAAAAAGGGGTAGTAGAAGTATTAGAATTAGAAGTAGTAGAAGTGAAAGAAGAAAGAGAAGTAGTAGAGGTAGAAGTAGTAGTAGTGGAAGAAGGATAAGTTGTAGAATAATTAGAAGTAGAAGTAGTAGTAGTGGAAGAAGAAGGAAGAGTAGTAGAAGTATTAGAAGTAGAAGTAGTATTAGTGGAAAGAGAAAGAGAAGTAGTAGAGGTAGAAGTAGTAGTAGTGGAAGAAGAATAAGTAGTAGAATAATTAGAAGTAGTAGTAGTGGAAGAAGAATAAGTAGTAGAATAATTAGAAGTAGAAGTAGAAGTAGTAGTAGTGGAAGAATAATAAGTGTTAGTATCAGCTGAAGTAGAAGTCGAAGTAAAGGTAAAAGTAGAATAATAAGTAGTAGCAGAAGTAGTAGTAGTAGAAGAATAATAAGTAGTAGTATCAGTTGAAGTAGAAGTCGAAGTAAAGGTAAAAGTAGAGGTAGAAGTTGTAGAAGTAGTAGTAGTAGAAGTAGATGTAGAAGTAGTAGTAGTCAAAGTAGTAGTAGTCTAAGCAGTAGTATTCAAAGTAATAGAATAATAGTAGTAGAAGTAGTAGCAGAATAAGTATTAGTAGTCTTTAATGAAATACCTCTTATTTTGTCATTTTTATTACTATGTTGCCAGTTTAATGTTATGTATTTTATTTTATTATATTTCCTTAATGAATACATTACACAAGACATTACTAAACGATCACAGAGCTACTTGATCGAATGCTTTCGCGTCGTTACATCCAACTTTCAGCCCATTATTTTCTCTTATTCCGTTTTATTTCATTCAATTTTATTCAAAACTGTAATCGCTACAGAAAAAATGTCTGTGTTGTGTTCAATACTGACAATAAACAGACATTAAAGTCCTGGGACTGACCTGCTATACGGTCCGGTATGTAGACCGGACTGGGACTGGACAGGCGAGCGGGCAGCGTCATGCTCTGCAGGGCGGGGGTGCTGGGCTTGCTGCCGTCCTGACCCCTCTCTGTCTGGGTGCAGCTGTCCCTGCTGCCCGTCTTGGAGTGTCCGGCGTACATGGGCGTGGACGGCAGCACCGGGGAGGGCGACGAGGAGATGGACTCGGTCCGGAGAGACTCCGACCGGAACTCTGGTCCCAGAAGAAGTCCTGAAGGAGACCAATAGAAGCATTTTAACGCATTAATTCCTTTTTAATTATTATTTTAAAGGTTTTGTTTAATAATTGAATTTTAATAATGGAATATTTTCAAAATGAATAAATAGTTCTTTTTTTATTTACACACAGATTCATTTTCTGATTAAATAATTAAAAAAATAACAATAATTATTTCCTGAATTCGACAATCGTTTAGCCTTTTAAATTCAAAATTAAAATGTTGGTATCATTTTGAAATTGAATTCAAAAGGCTTTTTTTCGAATTATTGGAATAAGAATATTAAACTCTATGTGTAACAAAAATGTTTTGACATTTGAATTACCAAATAAATAATAAAAAAAACAATTAAACCCTTAAATATAGAAATAATTTGATTTAAAAAAATATATTATGCTTTAAAATATTAAATGCATTAAAAACATTTAAACAAACAGTAAAACAACTGGACTACTAGGAGTAGTAGAAGTTGTAGTAGTAGTGGAAGTAGATGTGGAAGTAGTAGAATAAGTAGTAGTAGAAATATAAGTAGTAATAGTGGAAGTAGAGGTAGAAATTGTAGAAGTAGAAGTAGTGATAGTGGAAGTAGATGTAGAAGTAGAAGTAGTCGAATAAGTGGTAGTAGTAGAAGTAGTAGAAAAAGTAGTAGTAGAATTAGAAGTAGTAGAGGTAAAAGTAGTAGAAGAATTATTAGTAGAAGTAGTAGAATAAGTAGTAGTAGAAGTAGAAGTAGACGTAGTAGTAGTGGAAGTAGAAATAGTAGAATAAGTAGTAGTATTCTTTTATTAATATGTTTTTTTATTTAATATTATTTTTTTATTATTTTTTTTATTTCTTTGTTCCCATTTTAATGTTATACCTTTTATTTTTATAATACTTCGTTCATTAATATTTCTTTCATTTATTTTAATCTCTACAGTGACCAAAGAAAAATAAACAAACCCTGAGTTAAAATAAAAGCGTTTCTGATTCTGAGTAATTAAATCCAATTATTTAGTTAATTCATTTTTTTACTCCAATAAAAATTAAAACATTTAAAAAAAACAGTAAAACAACTGAAACTGCATCAGCGGTTCCACCATCTTTACCCAGACTGCCTTTCCAGCTGCTGTCCCGGCGCTCCTCGGTGATGGGGGAGCTGTTCATGCCCAGGCTGTGGGACAGGAGACCCGAACCTCCCGAGCCGGTGTTGGAGATGGACATGAGGGACTTGGAGGGTCTCATGGTGGCCGGCCCGTCCGACTTGACGGGCTCCTTCCTGGAGCGCTGGTGCAAGACCTTGATCATGGCGTCCTTCTCGATGATCTGAGCGTGCAGGTTCTTGATCCTGGGGGCACGACAGAGGGCATGTTGGGTCTTTGTTTAAAACTTTATCTTGAATATTTATTAAAAATCAATCCAAAGACGGACCTGCTCTCCATGTCCATGCAGCGCCGGTTGGCCATCATGATTTCTTCTTCCTCCTTCTGGATTCTTGCTTCCACGGACGTGTCGTAGCTGCTGCAGGGCGAGTGACTGATGATTCCCGAGCTGGACGAAGTGTCCCTAAAAATAAAAATAAAACGTCAAATTTGGACTGACCAGAAGAAAACACTCTGATTTAGGGGTCTCAAAGTAGCCGGGGGGGGGGACCAGAGGTCAAGACTTGTTCTGACAAATTTGACGATTTTTTATGGATTTTTGTGTGGTTTGAATCAGAATTTGGGCCATTTTTGATCTATTTTATGTGTTTTTTTATTTAAGAAATCTATCGTGTGTTATGTTTTCCTCGAAAACAAATGTGTTTAAAGTATCCCTTTTGTAGTCATTGGGTCAAGGTGACCCAATTCCCCCAAAAAACAAAAGTTTTTGTGGTATCCATTGTGTTGTCATTGGGTCAAGATGACCCAATTACCCGAAAACAAATAGGTTTAAAGTATCCCTTGTGTTGTCTCTGGGTCAAGGTGAACGACCTCCCTGGCTTCCATAAATACATATGCATCGGTGGAGGTTGTTTACCTTGAACCCAGATACAACACAAGGGATACCACAAACACCTTTGTTTCTGGGTCTTAAGGTCAACTTGATCCAGAGACAACTAACGGGATACCACAAAAAGTTTTTTTTCTGGGTCTTAAGGTCACCTTGACCCAGAGACATCACAAGGGATACCACAAACACTTTTGTTTCTGGGTCTTAAGGTCACCTTGACCCAGAGACAACACAAGGGATACCACAAACACCTTTGTTTGCTGGGTCTTAAGGTCACCTTGACCCAGAGACATCACAAGGGATACCACAAACACTTTTGTTTCTGGGTCTTAAGGTCACCTTGACCCAGAGACAACACAAGGGATACCACAAACACCTTTGTTTGCTGGGTCTTAAGGTCACCTTGATCCAGAGACAACACACGGGATACCACAAAAACTTTTTTTTCTGGGTCTTAAGGTCACATTGACCCAGAGACATCACAAGGGATACCACAAACACCTTTGTTTGCTGGGTCTTAAGGTCCACTTGATCCAGAGACAACACACGGGATACCACAAAAACTTTTTTTTCTGGGTCTTAAGGTCACATTGACCCAGAGACATCACAAGGGATACCACAAACACTTTGTTTCTGGGTCTTAAGGTCAACTTGACCCAGAGACAACACACGGGATACCACAAACACTTTTGTTTCTGGGTCTTAAGGTCAACTTGATCCAGAGACAACACACGGGATACCACAAAAAGTTTTTTTTCTGGGTCTTAAGGTCACCTTGACCCAGAGACATCACAAGGGATACCACAAACACTTTGTTTCTGGGTCTTAAGGTCAACTTGACCCAGAGACAACACAAGGGATACCACAAACACCTTTGTTTGCTGGGTCTTAAGGTCACCTTGACCCAGAGACATCACAAGGGATACCACAAACACTTTTGTTTCTGGGTCTTAAGGTCACCTTGACCCAGAGACAACACAAGGGATACCACAAACACCTTTGTTTGCTGGGTCTTAAGGTCACCTTGATCCAGAGACAACACACGGGATACCACAAAAACTTTTTTTTCTGGGTCTTAAGGTCACCTTGACCCAGAGACATCACAAGGGATACCACAAACACTTTTGTTTCTGGGTCTTAAGGTCACCTTGACCCAGAGACAACAGAAGGGATACCACAAACACCTTTGTTTGCTGGGTCTTAAGGTCACCTTGACCCAGAGACAACACAAGGGATACCACAAACACCTCTGTTTGCTGGGTCTTAAGGTCACCTTGACCCAGAGACAACACAAGGGATACCACAAACACCTTTGTTTGCTGGGTCTTAAGGTCACCTTGATCCAGAGACAACACACGGGATACCACAAAAACTTTTTTTTCTGGGTCTTAAGGTCACCTTGACCCAGATACATCACAAGGGATACCACAAACACTTTGTTTCTGGGTCTTAAGGTCAACTTGACCCAGAGACAACACACGGGATACCACAAAAACTTTTTTTTCTGGGTCTTAAGGTCACCTTGACCCAGAGACATCACAAGGGATACCACAAACACTTTTGTTTCTGGGTCTTAAGGTCACCTTGACCCAGAGACAACACAAGGGATACCACAAACACCTTTGTTTGCTGGGTCTTAAGGTCACCTTGATCCAGAGACAACACACGGGATACCACAAAAACTTTTTTTTCTGGGTCTTAAGGTCAACTTGACCCAGAGACAACACACAGGATACCACAAAAACTTTTTTTTCTGGGTCTTAAGGTCACATTGACCCAGAGACATCACAAGGGATACCACAAACACTTTGTTTCTGGGTCTTAAGGTCAACTTGACCCAGAGACAACACACGGGATACCACAAAAACTTTTTTTTTCTGGGTCTTAAGGTCACCTTGACCCAGAGACATCACAAGGGATACCACAAACACTTTTGTTTCTGGGTCTTAAGGTCACCTTGACCTAGAGACAACACAAGGGATACCACAAACACCTTTGTTTGCTGGGTCTTAAGGTCAACTTGACCCAGAGACAACACACGGGATACCACAAAAACTTTTTTTTTCTGGGTCTTAAGGTCACCTTGACCCAGAGACATCACAAGGGATACCACAAACACTTTTGTTTCTGGGTCTTAAGGTCACCTTGACCCAGAGACAACACAAGGGATACCACAAACACCTTTGTTTGCTGGGTCTTAAGGTCACCTTGATCCAGAGACAACACACGGGATACCACAAAAACTTTTTTTTCTGGGTCTTAAGGTCACATTGACCCAGAGACATCACAAGGGATACCACAAACACTTTGTTTCTGGGTCTTAAGGTCAACTTGACCCAGAGACAACACACGGGATACCACAAAAACTTTTGTTTCTGGGTCTTAAGGTCACATTGACCCAGAGACATCACAAGGGATACCACAAACACTTTTGTTTCTGGGTCTTAAGGTCACCTTGACCCAGAGACATCACAAGGGATACCACAAACACCTTTGTTTGCTGGGTCTTAAGGTCAACTTGACCCAGAGACAACACACGGGATACCACAAAAACTTTTTTTTCTGGGTCTTAAGGTCACATTGACCCAGAGACATCACAAGGGATACCACAAACACTTTATTTCTGGGTCTTAAGGTCAACTTGACCCAGAGACAACACACGGGATACCACAAAAACTTTTTTTTCTGGGTCTTAAGGTCACCTTGACCCAGAGACATCACAAGGGATACCACAAACACTTTTGTTTCTGGGTCTTAAGGTCACCTTGACCCAGAGACAACACAAGGGATACCACAAACACCTTTGTTTGCTGGGTCTTAAGGTCACCTTGATCCAGAGACAACACAAGGGATACCACAAACACATTTGTTTCGGGGCCTCAAGGTCACCTTGACCCAAAGACAACACCATGGATACCACAAACACTTTTGTCTCTGGGTCTTAAGGTCACCTTGATCCAGAGACAACGCAAGGGATACCACAAACACATTTTGTTGCATTTCTTCAACTTGAACATGGCGAGTCACCTCCTCGTGGCCACGGAGGCGGCGGCGTCCAGAGCGAACTGCCTCATCACGCTCTCCTCCAGGTACTTCTGCTCCCACTTGGTCATGTCGGCCTCCAGCGCCAGGATCCGCTCCTCCTTCTCCCTCAGGTGCTCCATCAGCGCCGTGGCGTTGTACTCGGACGGGACCGAGTTGTTGCCGTGAGAGGATCCGTGTCTCTGGAGCAGGAAACAGGAAACGGAACGTCAGGAACCGAGGGTTGAGAAGGGTTGACTGGTTCTGTAGCAGCGAACCTGCTGCATGCGCAGAGACTCCAGCTCGCGCTCCAGTCGGGTCCGGAGTCGATGCTCCAGCTGCTCTCGCTTCTCACAGGTGGCCTGAAGCTGAGCCAGAGCCTGCTGCATACGCTCCACCTTCTCCACGTACACCTGCTTCTTCTTCAGCTTCACACACACACCGTAGTTAGCTCTCGTTTGAAAACACACATTTTTAAAAGAACAGAACTACAGAATATAAATACATACAATACAACATCATTTTCAAATGTTTTCAGTTAATTCAATAGTTTCTATATTCAAATCTTAAATTGTTCTTTATTCAATGATTTTTATATTATAAGGTTGGATGAATAGAGAAAATATTAGATTTAATTATTTATTCAAAATGTATTCGACCTTAAAATATTAAAAAAAACATTGAATTAAACCGTTGAAAAATGTAAATTAAATACTTTTAATATAGAAAATATTGTATTCAATGATTCAATCAAAAATGTATTTAACATTAAAATAATAATAATAAATTAATTAACTTTTCAATATAGAAATGATTGAATTTAATTGCAAAAAAATATTTTTTTAATATACAAATTATTTAATGCAATTGTTATAAAATATAAATTTATTCACTTTTCAATATAGAAATTATTGAATTTAATAGTTATAAAATATAAATACTTTTTTTTTTAATATATAAATTATTGATCAATTGTTGTAAAATATGAATCAATTAACTTTTTAATATAGAAATTATTGAATTCAATTGTTATAAAATATAAATTAATTAACTTTTTAATATAGAAATTATTGAATTCAATTGTTAAAAAATATAAATAAATTAACTTTTTAATATAGAAATTATTGAATTCAATTGTTATAAAATATAAATTAATTAACTTTTTAATATAGAAATAATTGAATTCAATTGTTATAAAATATAAGTTTATTAACTTTTTAATCTCACAGTCAAGTTGAATATCTACCAGATGTTTAAACTAAAATATCAAAATCCCTTTCAAACTTTTTTCAGAACACATTGAGCTGAGCCAGAGGACAGTAAAAGCCGCAAAAAACAAAACTCCCGTAATTTCAATAAAAAGGTAAACGTTGGTCCAGTAACTCTCACCTCCTCTTCCAGCTTCACCACCTTGGCCTGAGCGTTGTTCAACGCCTGGTCTCTGATCTCGATGTGTCTCCTCTGGTCTTCTGTGGTCGAGCGAAGAGACGACAGTTCCATCTCCAGCTTGTCCTTCTCACGCTGAGTCTCCTTGTCTGGAGGTGCAGACGATATGGTGTCAGAGACTTTTACTCAAACGTCAGTCGTCACAAGAGAAAATTAAAAAGAAAAAATAGCTTCAACATAAATTAACATTAGATTAAACATACAGTGTTTGTATTAAAACATAATAATAACAATAATACAATACACTATTAATATATAACAACGCTGTATATGAGATTGCAAAATTACAACAATGAACAAGTAAAGTGCAACACTACGAAGGAACGATAAAGTACATCATTACAAATAAATAAATGTTGAAATCACGAAATACATAAATAATTAAATGTAACAATTAATAAAAGTTGAAATACATAATATATATACACACAGAAATAGGTCCATACTTTATTATTTTTTTTAATAAATTAAAATGTTGTCATAGTTATTAATGTATTAATACATTTACTTTTGTATTTATTTATTTATAATTATGCCATGTATTTCCATTCTTGCAACAAATACTCAAGTACTGAACTATATATTAGCTATGGGTTGACGAAGCTTCATGTGCCATGTTGTTCAGAGGTCAGTAGGTGGCGCCACCAGTTTAAAAATGATGTGATGTTTCATTAGAACAGTCGTTTAAAACAATGGAAAATGGTGCAGAGGCGCCATCTAGTGGACTCTGAAAAATAATGACTGCTTCATGAAGCTTCATGAGATCATCACTACTTTATATACACTTTCTTTTTTTTAATTCCTTTAATATTAATTAAGTAAATTTACACTAGGGAGTCGATTTTTGGATTTTAACTTTTTTTAAATATTAAAACACATAAATATACGTGTGTGTGTGTGTTTGTGCTCACTTTCTACAAGAAGCTGCGAGATGGTTGTGCGGTTCTCCTCAGAGGCGTCGCACTCTTTGGCTGCGAGCTGCTTGTTAGCCGTCTCCATGCGCTCTAGACACACAGTTGTAGTGAAGACTGAATTAATCGCAGTAGTTATTTGCGAACACCTTCAACCTTTTTTTTGCTGGTTATTTGACATCTAAAGAGTCGCTCTCCAGCCGCTCACCTCGAAGGTCTCTGTTGAAGTCGTGCAGCCGACGCACTTCCAGCTCCAGTTTGTTTCTCATGGTCTTCTCCAGGGACTCCCTCTTGGAGGAGGACTTGGCCAGGTTTTCGTAGGCTTCTGACACCAGCTGGATCTCCGTCTCCAGCTGCAGGATAAAGGTTTAAGGGGAAAATATTGACTTAAAACATTAACACAATCCTACATCATATATCGATTGTAGGAAGTATCGAAGAAAAAGGGATGTTACTTTTTTTTTTAGATACAATGTGCACATAATATCTTCTTGATTAAAGCATTACAGAGAATATAAAGAATGTATTTTTAATGTTACTCAGTGCTGCTTTATTACAGGATTTGTCTCAAGTGTTGATATTTGTAAATACACAGATTTAAATGTGACATGGTGCCACTTTATTACATCATCTGCTTAAGTTTGTGTGTTTTCCAATATGGAATATGTATTAAAATGTTATGTAGTCATACGTTAATACTGGATTTTTCTCAAGTATATATATTTATTTCAGTAAAAATACACAGTTAAATGTTTCTTAGAACGAATTTAATCAATTATTTTATATTATATTATTTATATTATACATTATTATTTTAAATATATATATTTTTTCCCATTTTAAAATATGTATACAAATGTTACGTAGTGCTGCTACATAAGTATATATTTATTTGAATGTAAAGATATGTATTTAAATGTGATGTAGCCCTGCTATATATATATTTTTTAACTTAGGTATAAACATGTATTTAAATGTGACATGCTGCTGCTTCAAAACAGGATTATTTTACATTTATATATATATATTTGTTATGTAAAAATACTCATTTAAATGTTACATAGTGCTGCTTTATTACAGGA